>NW_017296622.1:43702-44048 GCF_001594075.2 Trachymyrmex cornetzi | reverse complement strand
CCTCCCCCTCCCCCTCCCCCCTCTCTCTCTCGAAGTGGTGAGTACACGCGTCACAGGTGTATAATTTTGCTCTGCATCTTTTACAAATTTCTCACCATATTATTCTCCGGAGCGAGCATTTTTTCCAGCTGGTGCACCAGTCGTGGACTAACATACCAATGCAAAATTATTGGTAATTACCGATATTATAGTCCACGGTGTGCCCTTTGGAAAATTTGAAGAATTTTCTTCACGAAATTCATCGGGCACGTGTTAGCAGCACACGACCGAGCATCATCTGCGCATGTCCGCCGAAGTGACGTCGATTGATGTCCGCCGCCAGCTAAGATTGCTACCTATCAACGCG
>NW_017296622.1:40677-43003 GCF_001594075.2 Trachymyrmex cornetzi | reverse complement strand
GCGTTATTTCGCCATTAAAGTCCTCTTTAAATCCGTTGAAATTCGCAATTTTATTGTCGATACTAAGCGGAAGTTAGGGAAAATTACAGTTCAACAATTATTTCCGGAATTAGCGGATGAGAGCAATGCTGGAATAGTGTTGTACGTCAATGAGTCTCTGCCCTCATCCACCTATAAGTTATTTAAAAAAACTAAAATCGCGGCCAAAAATGCAGGGTACAAGCGCGTCTGGGCTGGAGACGGTAATGTCTTCGTACGTAAGGACGGGGGCATTGAATCAATTCTGATCGCCACCGAGCAGGACCTTAAAAACATCGTTTGACAATCATCGAACTGCTTATCAAATAAACCTACCACGTCTGATCCTCTTTCTTCGATAAAATTATCATGTGTAAATATAAACTCGCTGCGCGCCCATCTGCATGACTTAGAAAACGAGCTATTCGACTGCTCGACACACATTTTGGCAGTTACCGAAACGTGGCTCACACCTTTTGTAGATTCTTCATGTGTAGCTATTAAAAATTATAACCTCGTTCGTAACGATAGGGCACTTTTTGCGGATGGACAGACGCGCTTTATACAAGGTGGAGGCGTCGCATGTTATCTCCACAACTCATTATCATACACTATATTAGAATGTTCCGTAAATGATTGTATTAATGCCCCTGAATATATTTTTCTTGAAATTAAATCCTCTTCAAATAACTTACTATTTATCGTCATGTATCGACGCCCTGAGGGTCAACTTTTTGCTGAATTTATAGCCAAGTTTAATTCTTATATATCTTCATACAAAAATGTAATTATAACCGGCGACTTAAATTGTAATCTCCTAGATAATATATTCGATTCAAAGTATCTCAAAGATTTTATCTCGGACTATTCGCTTTTTTCCGTCCCCTTTGGACCTACCCATCATTCTGGATTTTCTTCCTCTCAACTAGATGTTATGATTGTAGACTCTCGCCAAAAAATTAAAAGCTTTTCTACATCACCAGCTCCTTTTGCAGCAGGTCATTTTCTTATCACTATTTGTTTTGAATTTTCCAATTTAAATTGTGTCCCTCAGACCATCACCTACCGTAATTTTGCCCGATGTGAAAACATAGCCTTAGATAATGATATCTTAGCTTTATTACAACTTAAGCTTCCAAATCTCCTCGCATTCGAATATAATAACAGTTTAATAAATTCCGAAGGCATCGATCTCACTAATAGTCTAAATATATTTTACAAATGTATCTTTGAGGTCCTAAATCACCATGCGCCGTATGTCACAAAACGTATCTTGTACCGCTCTATTCCATGGCTCACGCCAGCCATGCGAGCTAGAATTAAGGACCGCGACAAATTATATACACGTGCGAAACGTACTAGAAACACGCTTCTCTTAGAACAATATCGCAATATACGGCGTGAGATTAAAAATTCAATAAAAGCTGCCAAAAATCGCTACCTAGCTGATTTAGTATTACAACAAACTAGTCCCAACAAACTTTGGTCCTGCCTTCGGAGGCTAGGACTTACAAATCAGTCTACGCAGTCTGCCCTCCCCCATTTCACATCTTCTACACTAAATCGCCATTTTGCACAAATATCTTCGTCTCATCCGTTCTGTGACTTAGCGACACTCAACAATATCATTCATCGACCATTGCCTAACTCTCATCCATCATTCACCTTTTCATCAATAAAATATCAGGATGTTTTACACAGCTTAAATCAGGTAGTACAAAAATCACGCGGGCTTAGTCCTGATCATGTTCCTTTGGCGCATCTCAAACCCATGTTTTCAACCATAGCTCCATATTTAACTGCCATCTTTAATCTTTCACTCGCCACAGGCCACTTTCCACTCATTTGGAAATCATCCTACATCATCCCTCTAAAAAAAATTCCAAATCCGTTAACTCCATCCGACTCGCCCTATCACAAATCCCCCTCATCTCGCCAAGGTCATTGATTCCCTTGTTACTCAACAAATCACCACATATCTAGAACAAAATAGTCTATTACACCCGAGACAATGCGGATTCCGTAGATTCCATAGCACCCAAACTGCATTACTACATCTTATGGACGATATACGTTCGGGCATTGATCGTGGGGAAGTCACTATTCTGGTTCTGTTCGATTTTTCAAAAGCCTTTGACTCTCTAAGCCATTCTATAATTCTATCTTGTCTCCGAAATATTGGCTTTGAGGAACCAACGTTGAGATGGTTACATTCATTTCGAACAAATCGCTCACACGCCATTATTGGCCTAGATAGCTCAACATCTGACCCAGAATACAGGGTGAACCATCTGAAGTGATCCAGTCA
>NW_017296622.1:38114-39850 GCF_001594075.2 Trachymyrmex cornetzi | reverse complement strand
GCCACAGGCCACTTTCCGCTCATTTGGAAATCATCCTACATCATCCCTCTTAAGAAAATTCCAAATCCGTTAACTTCATCCGACACTCGCCCTATCACAAATCCCCCTCATCTCGCCAAGGTCATTGATTCCCTTGTTACTCAACAAATCACCACATATCTAGAACAAAATAGTCTATTACACCCGAGACAATGCGGATTCCGTAGATTCCATAGCACCCAAACTGCATTACTACATCTTATGGATGATATACGTTCGGGCATCGATCGTGGGGAAGTCACTATTCTGGTTCTGTTCGATTTTTCAAAAGCCTTTGACTCTCTAAGCCATTCTATAATTCTATCTTGTCTCCGAAATATTGGCTTTGAGGAACCAACGTTGAGATGGTTACATTCATTTCTAACAAATCGCTCACACGCCATTATTGGCCTAGATAGCTCAACATCTGACCCAGAATATATCACATCTGGTGTACCCCAAGGCTCGAGCCTTGGACCAATACTATTTATTATAGTAATAAATACCTTATTTTCGAGACTTCGTTATTGCCATAACACAACCATAATTTTTGCAGACGACACCCAATTCTATCTATCGACACCAATAAGTTGTTTAAGTGAAACGATACATAACATCAACTGCGATATCGAGGAATTGGTGGGATGGGCCCATGATTATGGGCTTACTTTAAACACTCGCAAAACGCAGGCCATCATTCTGGGGTCGTCTCAGAATCTTGCGAACATCAAAAATCTTACCATTCCTCAAATCATAGTTGGATCCGTTGTAATACCATATTCACACGAAGTAAAAGATCTGGGTGTTATAATTACATCGGACCTAACATGGAATCGACACGTAAATTCCATCTCATCTAAAGTACACAATGTTCTGTATAGGCTAAAATTTCGCGGTGCCTTTCTTTCATCACATACCAAGCTCGCTCTCGTAAATGCATTAGTTATTCCACACCTCGATTACGCATCTTTAGTTATTGCCGATTCATCTACTTATCTCAATACCAAATTACAACGCTTGCAAAACGCTGCCCTGAGATACGTGTATCGTTTGCGACGCGATGACAGACTTAAGCCTTACCGAAAGAAAGCCAACTGGCTAACCATTGTGTCTAGGCAACAGTATTTTCTTGGTTGCCTTACTCACCAAATCATAACTACCTCCAAACCGTCCTACCTTGCTGACAGATTTATTCCAATAGACCATTCCATTCGCCGTTCTTCCCGCTCACAATCCTCTCGCTTCATGCTTCCGACTCCTCGTACTAACATTTTTGCTCGCTCTTTTTGGATCACAGCCCTACAATTCTGGAACACTCTACCACGTCATCTCCAAATACTCACCTCCCCCTCATCTTTTCGCACAAATCTCTTCTCGCATCTGTTCAGGGCAGACTAACTTAGGACTATACACCTTTGATTTTGATTTTGATTTTGTATAAACAACAAAAATTCGTATCTACATGCGAGTATCTTCTTATTATCAAATTGTTTTTTTTATTTTTTAGGCTAAGCTTAGTTTTAAGATCGTATACTTTTACAACTTAACCTTTTACAAATATCTATATTGCGTATATTTACCACCACTTTGTAGAGACAACTTAAACTATATGAGTATATCCTGACCGAATTATTGTAACGGCAGGATATCGATTATATTTGTCCACGGCCCATAGTGGCCAGGGCATTAAATAAATCTGATTTCAATCAATCAATCAA
>NW_017296622.1:35116-38048 GCF_001594075.2 Trachymyrmex cornetzi | reverse complement strand
CCCCTCCCCCTCCCCCTCCCCCCTCTCGTGGCCGGTGAGTTGATAAGTCACAAATTTATTTGCTCCGACATTTTACCTGAAATCTCACGTTTTATTACATTTCTTCCGAGGGGAACCACCGGCGGAATGTGCGAAACTGGTGGACTTACACGTTCAATACAAATTAAGTTGGAAATTTAAGTGCTCACGTCCTTCAAGTGCCTTCTTCCAAAATTTTCAAAACTCCACGTTGGCGAGCAACGACATTTTTCGGCCATATCAGCTAGTGCGCAGGTCCACAATACAAATCTACGTCACTGGCTAATCACTCTGCGCCATCTACCCGCCTATATTACGCTTACATGCAAGTATTGTCCAGCACCTGTTAACGTAACCAGAAGCACTCGCTAGGTATACTCATCTAATGCCAAAACCAAAATCAAAGACATCAAGAACTGAAGGCACAGCTGCCCATTCAACCTGTGCTAAATGTAAAAAAACAGTTATTGATAAAGTTGAGTGCGACACGTGCAAATCATCTTTCCATCTATCGTGCGCGGCATTATTTATCAAAAGTAAATCGGATATCTGTTGTTATGTGCGTGCGCTACCGTGTTTGCTCGTGACGTCACCGCTATCGTCGAACGTTCTTCCCACGTGTAGCCCGTCCCCTCCAGTATCGCCTCCTACCTGTTCACCCGCGACTACTTCGCCTCGTGGTTCCCCCGCGCTCCCTCCTACTCTGTTTTCGACAGGCTTCACTTCACTGCCAACTACCTTTATCGCGCCTTCTCCGTCTCTGTCGTCGCGAGTCAATATGGATCCCACCATTCAGTCCTTAGAACATATACTACTGGAAGGGGAATTGCCTATGCTACCCGTATACCAAACGTGATGCCAACATGTGTGCGAGAGAGAAAGGTATAGAGTAATATTTGCGCAATGCGCATGCGTCAGTATCATCGTCTGTGTGAATTGTACAGTTGTAGTGTTCTCACACAGTGAGATTCATTTCGTATGTATGTTCGTAAGGCCGACATAAAAACAGCATAAAGTAAAAGTAAATATGCCGAGCAATAGTAAATATTGTTTATTGTGTGGTAATCGCGGAACTACTGCAGTTTCTTATTACTCGTAAGTTATTGTATGTAATATTTTATTAAGGCATTAATTATATAATAACATGTAGGTTATGTTTACATATGTTATGGATATTTAATACATATTTCATATTTATTTCATATTTAATAAATATTTCATATTTATTTCTTATTTAATACATATTTCATATTTATTTCTTATTTCTTATTTTATTTATTTCATATTTATTTCATTTCTTTTGAAAAGGTTTCTCACATTGCATGCATTCTTATATTAAAATTCATTTTAACACTAATTTATTAAATACAATAGATTATGTCAATTTTATTGTTATTTTGTCTAAGATACGTAACCTAAAACTCCTGAAACAAACAGTAAAAATGCGTGAGAACACTAACACAACTGTACAATTCATTTCACACATACGATGGCACTGACGCATGCGCATTGCGCATATATTACTCTATACCTTTCTCTCTCGCACAGATGTTGGCATCACCCGATGTTCAGCGCCCTATTCTCCTTCCAGTAGTATATGTTCTAAGATTCAGTCACAACTCGCCACAGAACATATACTAAGAGAAGCGCAAGATCCATGTTAAATCACGGAAACAAATACGATTGCAGCGCTCCAAATGAGTTGGCCCTTGTACTACAGCTGCGTTCGCTTTGGCGCTTACAGTGCTTGTGAGCATCAATTGTCCTTACTTAATATTAATTTAATAAACAAGGGTGAAACGACATTTAAAGCGTTATTTATTATTATGACTGCCACAGCGAACACACACACACACACACTCTCTCTCTCTCTCTCTCTCTCTCTCTCTCTCTCTCTCTCTCTCTCTGTCTGTATACAGGGTGTCCCATTTAATCTGAAATATCGAAATAACTCAAAAAATACGCATTGGACGACATAATAACCAAAATAAAAGTTGTTCCTGTCGAAGAGAGCCGTCGAATGATATCAAAATCGACTTCGCCCCCGCCCCCCTGGGGGTGGGGTGGAGGGCAACTTTAGAATGTCAAACGGAAACCCCCATTTTTTATTACAGATTCGGATTCTCCATGAAAAAATAAGTAAGTTTTATTCGAAACTTTTTTTCCGATTCGTGGCAGATGGCATCGAAAAGCATGTCTGGTGTTATTGCGGCGCAAGCATCTCTTATTCGTTGCATCATGTTTTCGCGGGTGGTAGGCGTTTCTTTATAAACGACATCTTTCAGGTGACCCCATAAGCAGAAATCTAGCGAGATAGGGTCAGGCGATCTGGCGGGCCAATTCACCGTACCTCCTCTACGCCTACCACCCGCGAAAACATGACGCAATAACACCAGACATGCTTTTAAGATGCGTGCAGGCATTTACAGCACGAGTCAACAAGTGCATTGAAGTTGGCAGTCATCAATTTGAACATTTAATCGAATGGTGAGAGGCGAGGGGACTCACCGAAAACAAGCACCCCGAAGGTGAGAGGCGAGGGGAGTTTGATTCATTGGATACTTTTCTCACAAATTGTTATATCCAATGCCCAGTCTCAATCTTTCGTTACTCCTACTTCTTTCGTTTTCATCGTTTACAGCGCCATCTGCCACGAATCCGAAAAAAAGTTTCGAATAAAACTTACTTATTTTTTCATGGAGAATCCGAATCTGTAATAAAAAATGGGGGTTCCCGTTTGACATTCTAAAGTTGCCCTCCACCCCACCCCCAGGGGGGCGGGGGCGAAGTCGATTTTGATATCATTCGACGGCTCTCTTCGACAGGAACAACTTTTATTTTGGTTATTATGTCGTCCAATGCGTATTTTTTGAGTTATTTCGATATTTCAGGTTAAATGGGACACCCTGTATAT
>NW_017296622.1:34623-34829 GCF_001594075.2 Trachymyrmex cornetzi | reverse complement strand
TGTCCGCGTTCAAGGCCATCGGAATTTTAATTTTATTAAAGTATCTCTCACCCTTCATGTCTCTCACCCTTCACTCATACCGCCACCAATTTTGACCCATTGCACCCCCTTCCCCTCCCTTCCTTCCCCCTTTACTCCTCTTTTTTACGCCCTATCTCACTTTCTTTCGTCCTCTCGCTCTCTTTGTTGGTCATTTCTCATCCTCG
>NW_017296622.1:33249-33492 GCF_001594075.2 Trachymyrmex cornetzi | reverse complement strand
CCTGATACATAAGAAAGTGCTTGGGATGCATCAACATTCAATTCTTCGAAAGTAACCCATTCAAGAGTACACTTGTCGATATACTCAAGCGATTCACTTTCTTCGTTTTGAATGCTGTGTGCGGATCTTTTTAGAAATTCTCGAAAATTGTTTAAATTTTCACACTTGTCATTTTCACAATTCGAATTGGAGATCGGAACGGACAAATTATTTAAAACAACAGTTTTTAAGGCTGCTACAAAC
>NW_017296622.1:31808-32815 GCF_001594075.2 Trachymyrmex cornetzi | reverse complement strand
TTAAAATATATTAAAAACACAGGTTCTGCGAATGATTTTGTATTCCTTGTACTGCGCCATTTTTTGAACTCATTATATACAGCTGTATACTTTTGCTTTGATATAATTGGTAACGAATTTAAGGCAATTTCCTTTGCTGCAACAAGCATTTCAGGAGGAACATTCTCGGACACATTTTCATTATTTGAATCGTTTTGTTCGGCCATCTTGCCTGTCACTAAAGTACAAGTACGTTGTCGCACCGTCCACGGCGCCACCGAACGCGCATGCTCGCGCCCCAAGTCGCAACAGATGATCCACAACCACTGTAATAGGCTACTTTGCGCACGGAAATGCGTGCGCAAAGTACGAACTTTGCGCACGCTAATAGGACAAATAAGTTTTCTAATGGATCTTGATTTAAATTTCGTAAATTCAAATGTTTTAAGCCGAGAGCTTTCAATTGATGCTATAAATACATCACTGATCTTATTGTTGTTATCCATCCTTTCACGAAATGATATTTACTTGTGACATCCTCTCCTGATGTTAATTGTAATAATTTCCATTTAGTCATTTCTGGTAATAATTTGCTCCACAATTCAAAATGAGGTGAGTCTTCTTGTAAGCAAAATCTATACTAATAAATAAGATTATAAAGGACTCTTGAATATTACAAATATAATTCAACGCAAAAAGGACATATAAGAGTCAAGTTAATTTTTAAGTAATTGAAATATATACCATATATCTAACATAAATACAACGAAAATTTGCTCAAAGCTTTGAAAAGACAATACATTATATTACATTACATGTTTCAGCTTATTATTAAGCCATCTTCAGATGATACGTAACTATTGTTCCGGAAGTTCTTAAATATTTACTGATTGGTATTTGTCCTTGGTAAATTTTGAATGTTCGGTACGTGTCCAGGCCAAAATTTCCTTCTCAACGATTAGCAGATCGAAAGCTTGAAATTTCTGTATATTATATATAATGCAAACCAATTATTGATCCATATATAT
>NW_017296622.1:27312-30934 GCF_001594075.2 Trachymyrmex cornetzi | reverse complement strand
ATCTTTATTTTTACATCTAGGAAGTTAAGAGAAGTACCACCTATCTCCAACGTAAATTGGAGACGGTCATGAACAGAATTGAAACACTCAAAAAATGAATCTATCATTTGTTCTGGAATCGCGGTACAAAGATCATCCACATATCTATAATAAAAAAGTATCTGACTATTAAACATACTAAGAGCTGTTTTTTCTAACTTCTGCATAACTAAATCCGCAATAATAGGCGAAAGTGGAGAACCCATAGGTGTGCCGTAATTCTGTTTGTATATAATATTATTGAAAATAAAATAAGAAGAATCTAAAACTAACTGTATTGCTGTTAAAAATTCAGATTTCGGTAGGGAACATTTCTTTGTGATATGATTCCAGTTTTCGTTGATACAATCCATAGCATAATCAATCGGTATATTTGTAAATAGTGAAATAACATCTAATGATATTAACTTGAAATCTTTGTTAATTAATGTTCCATTTAAGATATCTACCAATTGGAAACTGTTACTGATGTAACTCTCAGCTTTAGGAATGGATTCTATCAAGATCTGGTGCAAATAAGACGCCATATGATGCAATGGACTGCCTATCGATGACACTATGATTCTAAATGGACAATTCTGTTTGTGAATTTTTGGTAAGGCGTACGCTCTCGGTAATAATCCATCACTGCAAACAAGTTGTCTGTACTTTACTGCGTCAATATAGGATAAATTTTTCCATTTGACAAGAATATTTCTCAATGATGTTTTTAGTTTATTACATGGATCTCTTTTTATGACTTCATAAGTATCAGTATCCGAAAGCAACTCAGAAACCCTTCCTATGTAGAAATCTTTATCCAAAGCAACTGTGACATTACCTTTATCTGCGTGAGTAAATATAATATTCGGATGTGATTTTAGATATTCTTTTGTGATTAATTCTAAATTTAATATTTTATGATCTATGGGAGTTGTGAACAGAGAAGAAGAAACAATGTTATTGAGAATGGGAATAGAGTGATTAATTATGTCAATTTTTTTGATGGATTTACAATCTTTCAAATTAAAATCTATTGCAATGTGTCGTGACATTGTGTGTTGCAATAATCATCCTTTGTCTATTGTTTCTTTGAATTGGATGTGGTATTTTTATACATTTGACCACTCAGTTTTCTTTGAGCTTATTTATTTAATTTTCTGACTAATTTTGACTTATTTTCAATTATCACATTAAGATGTTCGAGTGCACGGTGAGTGTTCATAACAAGATTTATATAACTTGGTTTTTCTTCTTTTTTCCTTTTTCTCTCACATATATATATGGATCAATAATTGGTTTGCATTATATATAATATACAGAAATTTCAAGCTTTCGATCTGCTAATCGTTGAGAAGGAAATTTTGGCCTGGACACGTACCGAACATTCAAAATTTACCAAGGACAAATACCAATCAGTAAATATTTAAGAACTTCCGGAACAATAGTTACGTATCATCTGAAGATGGCTTAATAATAAGCTGAAACATGTAATGTAATATAATGTATTGTCTTTTCAAAGCTTTGAGCAAATTTTCGTTGTATTTATGTTAGATATATATATTTCAATTATTTAAAAATTAACTTGACTCTTATATGTCTTTTTTGCGTTGAATTATATTTGTAATATTCAAGAGTACTTTATAATCTTATTTATTATTATTTTTACGCTGACACTTACGCTGACACACAATTTTCGTATTTTTGTTTCATCGAAGAAAACTTTGGTAAACATACAATTAAATTACTCAAATCATGGATAAAATTTCGTAAACTTAATATAAAAAGTAATTTACACATCAAGTTCTTAAAAGATTGTATTCGTCATAAAATCACACCACGACACTTAGATAGATTGGTTAATTTTGACATCAAATTTTATCACCAAAATTCAACTCGGAAATTCAAGAACTGCAAAGAAGTTTTCATTAGAAAGATATTACAAAATGAACTTAATGATACACATAGGAAGAATGAATATTTTAAAAAGAAGGTTCTCTATTTGGCAAGCGTTTTCTCTTACTATTTACCAATACAAATTTGTGATGAGTTCGTGTCTACACAAGAAAAATCTTGTTTTTTCTTTTCCATTAAAGAAAGGGAAAGGATTACAGCAAAGTTTAATTGGTTACTTAATAAAAAGAAGAAACTAATAATTCACAATATTAAACCTATAAAAGTGACAGTTGATAATTCCAACAATCAGACAATACACACACATTCTTTACAACAAAGAAAGTTTTTAAAACAAAATTCTTCTAACATGCATGGTTCTCAAAATACTTGTTTTTCTTCTAATTGTAATTATTCTGATATGATGGATGTCAGTAATTCAGAGGTTCCTAATATTATATTTCCAGAATCCTTCTCTAAATTAAACATCGCCAATTCTTTGTCTTCGGTCAGAGATAGATGGTTTATAAATTTTTCTTCCATTTCCATTCCTCATGAAGTTCAATGTTTTTTGCAATTGGGTGAGAACATTGCCCTTCCTAATAGAAATAAGAAAAACATTATCTTCGATTGCATTAAGAGTATTGAAAACAGTACTCGCAAATTTCCTACCATCAAAAAAATTGACATAATTAATCACTCTATTCCCATTCTCAATAACATTGTTTCTTCTTCACTGTTCACAACTCCCATAGATCATAAAATATTAAATTTAAAATTAATCACAAAAGAATATCTAAAATCACATCCGAATATTATATTTACTCACGCAGATAAAGGCAATGTCACAGTTGCTTTACTTTAATATAAAAGACAAAGATTTCTACATAGGAAAGGTTTCTGAATTGCTTTCAGATACTGATATTTATGAAGTCATAAGAAGAGATCCATGCAATAAACTAAAAACATCATTGAGAAATGTTCTTGTCAGATGGAAAAACTTATCCTACATTGACTCAGTAAAGTATAGACAACTTGTTTGCAGTGACGGATTATTACCGAGAGCGTACGCCTTACCAAAAATTCACAAACAGAATTGTCCCTTCAGAATCATAGTGTCATCGATAGGTAGTCCATTGCATAATTTAGCGTCTTATTTGCACCAGATCTTGATAGAATCCATTCCTAAAGCTGAGAGTTACATCAGTAACAGTTTCCAATTGGTAGAGATCTTAAATGGAACATTAATTAACAAAGATTTTAAGTTAATATCATTAGATGTTATTTCACTATTCACGAATATACCGATTGATTATGCTATGGATTGTATCAACGAAAACTGGAATCATATCACAAGGAAATGTTCCCTACCGAAATCTGAATTTTTAACAGCAATACAGTTAGTTTTAGATTCTTCTTATTTTATTTTCAACAATATTATATATAAACAGAATTACGGCACACCTATGGGTTCTCCACTTTCGCCTATTATCGCGGATTTAGTTATGCAGAAGTTAGAAAAAACAGCTCTTAGTATGTTTAATAGTCAGATACTTTTTTATTATAGATATGTGGATGATCTTTGTACCGCGATTCCAGAACAAATGATAGATTCATTTTTTGAGTGTTTCAATTCTGTTCATGACCGTCTCCAATTTACGTTGGAGATAGGTGGTACTTCTCTTAACTTCCTAGATGTAAAAATAAAGAT
>NW_017296622.1:17521-27166 GCF_001594075.2 Trachymyrmex cornetzi | reverse complement strand
GTTCCACGTTATTTGTACTATAATACTATAAATACAAAAATAAAAATATAAAAATTTCGCATAAGAAAATATTTTAAAAAGAAATTGTAACAGTAAGTCTTTGGAACAAAAGATTAAGTAAAAATGAAAAAATGTTAAAATATGTGAAATAAATGATTTAAGTCGATTTAAATCTTTTGACTTTTTTATAATGGCCTGAAGTTAATTCCCCTGATTCCTTTTTATCTTTGACATATTTAAAAATTAAGAAGGACAAACACTTTTCGACGATCATATTATCACATCGATGTATGTCGCAGAATTCGCTATTGTAATTATTAAAGAATATATCTTTGAAATTTGATTCTAATTTCGATTTGTGTCCATTTTCACTCAAAAAGTGATATAATCTATTATAAATATTTTCTATTAATGTCAAGACCTGATTACTTGGATAGGTTAATGCGTCTTTTGTAGAATATTTCTTAAAAACCGTGTATAAGTGATGTTGTTCTTGTTGCGAAGAAAATAAATCGGTTCGGCAACGTAAACAATTTTCGTCAGGAATCCTAGGATTTTTTACAAGATAACCTGATACATAAGAAAGTGCTTGGGATGCATCAACATTCAATTCTTCGAAAGTAACCCATTCAAGAGTACACTTGTCGATATTCTCAAGCGATTCACTTTCTTCGTTTTGAATGCTGTGTGCGGATCTTTTTAGGAATTCTCGAAAATTGTCTAAATTTTCACACTTGTCATTTTCACAATTCGAATTGGAGATCGGAACGGACAAATTATTTAAAACAACAGTTTTTAAGGCTGCTACAAACTGGTGGCAGGTGGGGTTTGTATTTGTAATACCATGTTGACGTATTTGACAAAATAAGTTTTCTAATGGATCTTGATTTAAATTTCGTAAATTCAAATGCTTTAAGCCGAGAGCTTTCAATTGATGCCATAAATACATCACTGATCTTATTGTTGTTATCCATCCTTTCACGAAATGATATTTACTTGTGACATCCTCTCCTGATGTTAATTGTAATAATTTCCATTTAGTCATTTCTGGTAATAATTTGCTCCACAATTCAAAATGAGGTGAGTCTTCTTGTAAGCAAAATCTATACTTTTTTCCATCTTCTGGTTTTAATTTCCAGCCATTTAAGGAATCAAAAAGATCATCTATTAATTGCGCAAACTCTGCCGTTTGTAACGATTCTACAGGAAACAATCCATTGACGTTAGATATACTAAAAGATTGAATTGCAGCAGCAACAGATCGACTTAATTGACGCGCTGCAACTTTTACTCTCATTTTTATAAAGGAATCTTTAAAGTTAAAATCATTTTTATTTAATTTGTAAAGTTGCTTAAATGAAAAATTTTGCTCAATATCAAAAGCATTTTGAATATATTGAAATTTAGCTACTTTATTTTCAGAAAATTTTATTTTACATCGGAGCAAAGCATTACGAGTGCATTTCAGTAAATGTGGAACATCATAAATTACTACTATGACTTCCTGATTAACTACGAACGTGTAGCTAGTTGGGTCAACCTTATTCTCTGCACATAATTCGGATAGGGCTCTTCTTTGCGTGGAACCTTGGTCACAAACTGTTGCTTTTACTTTGATACCAATTTCCTGAAATTGCAAAATAATATTTATTATTATAGATTTTAGGTTGCTACAGGAAATTGTATTAGCCGTGAAGTAATAAGCAATTACTTGCTTCCAAGATCTTTTCAGGCCACGAATCATAAAAACGAGCGCGTGATTAGCAGTTTTAGAAGTTCGACCCAACTTACCTATGTCTTCATAACCAGTAATCTTTTCTTTATGTGCTTCGTAGTGATAACCTTTACTTAAAGATATTTCATCGAATACTAAAGTGCAATATCTATCTAGTTCGTCCATTTCATCGCTTTTTATTTTTAATTGTTTTAGAAGGAGTTCATTTATTCCAGTGTGAAAAGGAATCTTTGATAAAACTTGTTTAAGTGTGCGGATTGATGGCAATTGAAAGTAGGTGGACAAATATTTGTAGAGGCGAGGACTCCGTTTGTACATCGACAAAGCGAAGTCTTATCCTCTTCTGTCCATCTTCTTCCAACAGGAGTGCGATCTGCATTTCGTAATTGTGAATTGATAAAATTTGTTGTAACACTATTCAGTTTATTATTAATGCATTCAAAAACATTATCATCATACATAGATTTAATTTCTTTAAAGCATTCCTTTTGTTACGAAGTTGTTTTTTCATTTTACACAATTGTGCAGTAACTGTACGATGAATTTTATATGTGCCCTTTTTTCGCGGTGACATTGACTTTAAAGTTCTATTTCTTTTAAAATTCCTCTTTTTCGTTTTTTTATAGGAGTTGAAAAACCATCATTAAGTTCTAAATCGTTAAAATTCTCATTATTACAATTAATATCCTTATAAATATTTAGCTCGATATTATTTTTACTTGTTGAATTTATTGAGCAATTTCTAGAGTGACTATTAGGAAATTCTGTAGGAGTTATTTCATAAATCTTGTCACTATTTACGGAAGTGGAGATATCACACGAGGCAGCATACGCAATTTTAGAAGAATCGTTACAAACGGCAGATTCTGATACAGCATTAATAAAAGAATTAGTGATTTCAAAATTTTTAGGTATAGCATTTTGATTTAAAAGATGCTTCGAAAAATTTACGAAATCTTCTTCACAAAAATGATCTTCGCAAATGCGCAAATTTTGACAATTGATTGAAGTATCAATACCACAAGCAAGCTTCCATTTCATGCAAGTGTCAGAATTTATGGGGAATCGATAAAAATGTTTGTTAATAATTTTATGGGCCTCATCTTTCGACCAATAGTAGCTGTTGCCACATTTAGGGAACATACAAGAAAATTTTTTTCGCGAAGGCATTATAGAAAATATCTATTTCAAATGACATTAATATTCTTTTGTAGAATTTAAACATAAAAAGAAGAAATTTAATTAAATTGAAATCTACACAAATTAATGTTATTGTAAATTGAAGCTCTATCCAAGAAATCAGTTAAATATAATCGTCGAAAAGAATCTATTAATATATATCATCAGTTTTTATCTTACATTCCGATATTGCTTTTCCCAGTTTCCTCTTACATTTTATATTGTCTTGCTCAATCTTCTGTTACAGTCTGTATTGCCTTGTTTCTATAATATTCCATTCTTGATACTTCTTTTCTTCGGTCGATATCATATTCCTAGAACATAACATGCAACATTACAATTGTTTATACATTTTTGTCTCATAAAAAACAATATGCAGGAAAAATTAATTCAATAAAGTTTGTAATGAAGAACAAACCTGAACTTTAACCAATGTGTGTGTGTGTGTGTGTATGTGTGTAAACATGGAATCTTTTTTCTTCCCTCTAGGCACTTCTAATGGAAAACATATATAAGCTTTGAATGCCCTTCTCATTGTACTTGTAAGTATGACATCAACAGTTAAAGCAGATTGTTACATTTTCGTGCATAATATTCATGGATAACAGATGAATGTGGTGATCTGAAAAACACATTTTTATTCGTTTATATATTATTCGAAAGAATATAAATAAGTTCAAAGTATAAAAGACAAGGGGCTAAGAGCAACAGCGGGTTATTAGTTGCTAACATTTAACCTTTCTTAAAATTACATAAAATAAAAACAGACACTACATAACGGACACATACATAACGGACGCATACATAAACTCTACAATTACATGGATTTAACAAGCTTAATTTTAATCAGTCTTTTTCGATAAACGTTCTTAAAAAGCAATTTTAATTTGTCGTGTAAATTGACTTACTTAACATTGAAAATGACCTAATGTAAAGTTGAAACATCTGTTTTTATTTTGTATAATTTTAAAAAGGATTAAACGTTAGCAACTAATAAACTGCTGTTGCTGTTAGTCCCTTCTATATTTGAATTTTTTTATGAAGCGTCTTTATCACAAATCTAATATAAATAAGAATATTCTCTTTATTTTCTCTTGACCCTTAATGATTTAAAGTTATGTGAGATTGCCCTCTATCTAACTTTCGAATTTTTTGCTCTTCGTTTTTCACAATTTTTCCTTTTTCAACAGTATCTGAAATGACGGAAAAAAATGTGTTATACGTGGCTGACAAAATGTTACATTCTGTCAAAACGAAAGATTCTTCTTCGTACATTCATTCTCGTACATAAGTAGAAACATTACCTAATAAGACCTTTCCAAAACACTTAAATATAGTCTCAACGAGATGAGGCACAGAATACAGGGAGTAATGCACTACGCACTTTCTCCTTTTGGTTAATTTGGTTTCCCTTCGTTTGGTTTTCCGACTCAAGTATATAGCGTATAGAGTCACAGCATGCAGAAATGACGGATCCAATAAATAACCTCCTCGGGAAGCAAAGGTCACATTTCGGTTGACAGCTGAATGCGTGCGCATACGTTTTACCTCCGTTTCTAGTTGGCCCGTCGGCCATGTCTGTTTCCAGTTTCAAGATCTAACTTTCCCTCCCCTGCAACTCGCTCAGTTACTTACCGCGATACAAGATGTGAAGGGTGATACCGCGCTCATACGTTAGGATATTGCATCTCTTAATACTACTGTACAAAAAAACACGGCTGTATGTAATACTCTAATGAGCGATGTAGAATACATTAAACATTCTATGGCCCTGGCAAGACCAACGGCCGAGCTGATTATAAACGGTATTCCCAACAACTGCGGCCTATCATACCATGACATTTTTGTCCGTGTTTTAACGTATTTGAAACTGCCTGGATTACACTCAGATGTTCTTTCCATAATTAAGATCGAATATAAAAGACCTTCAACAGCTACAGTTAATTCCTCCAGCCAAGCTGCTGCGCATTTTTTTGCAATAAAAGTGTACTTAAAATCGTCAGATATCCGAAATTTCATCTTAGACACTAAACGTAAAGTGGGGAAAATCACAGTTTCGGAACTCTTTCCGGAGCTATCCAGCGACGCAAGTACTACTAGAACAGTTTATGTCAATGAATTTTTACCTTCATCGACCTACGCGCTTTTAAAAAAAGCAAAAGAAGTAGCAAGGCAGGCAGGGTATAAAAGGGTTTGGGCTCATAATGGAAATGTCTTCGTGCGCAGAGATGGTGGTGTACCAGAGATTTTAATCGCAACTGAACATGATTTAAACAAAATTATTTGACTACCACGGCGTAAATTATTATCTTTAACAAATGTCAATTCTCCTTCGGATCCTGCGCTCATTAAAATCTCAAGCGTGAATATCAACTCTATTCGAGCTCACTTTTATGATGTCGAAGTTGAGCTATCGGATTGCTCAACCTACATACTAGCTCTTACGGAAACATGGCTTACACCTAATGTGGATTCGTCATGCGTAGCTATTCCGAACTACAACTTTATGCGAAACGATCGTGGAATCCTTGCCGATAATCAATCACGTTTTCTACAAGGTGGAGGTGTAGCATGCTACCTCCACAAGTCACTTTGCTATACAATCCTAGAGTGTTCTGACAACACTAACATAAATTCTCCGGAATACCTTTTTATTAATATTAAATCTTCTACGCAAAACCTGTTGCTTATTATTGTATATCGCCGGCCACAAGGTCTACTTTTATCTGACTTCCTAAACAAACTAAATTTATATGTTTCAACCTATAACAACATTGTCATTACTGGCGATCTGAACTGTAATCTCCTAGCTATTAATTTTGAATCAAAATACCTGAGCGACCTTCTTAATGATTATTCGTTCTTCTCAGTTCCCTTTGGTCCTACCCACTACTCCACCCATTCACATTCTCAACTAGATGTCGTCAGTAGTAGATTCCAGCAGCAAGATCCAAAGCTTCTCTAAATCTCCTGTACCTTTTGCCGCCGGCCACTGTCTTATCACCGTCTACTATCAATTTAACAATCTCAACCAAATTCCACAAACTATCACCTACCGAAATTTTGTCAACCGTGACCATACCTCTCTCGCAAACGACCTCTCGTCACTACTTAGTGTTAAACTTCCTAGCATGCAAACCTCCCTCGGCAGTGATCACTCACCTGAGCTAGCTCCTAGCGATCTTGATAGCGACCTCAGCATATTTTATGAGTGCGTAACGAGAATTCTTGATGTTCACGCGCCATTAGTAAATAAACGCATTATGCGACGCTCCATTCCTTGGATCTCGTCTGAACTTCGTGATAGAATTAAAGAACGCGACAAACTGTTCGTTCGTGCTAAATGAACTCGAAATCCATTGTTTTTAGAACAGTATAAAAATCTGCGGCGTTCAATTAAGCAAGGATATCAAAGCCAAAAATCAGTACTTGAATGAAATGATACTCAGCCAATCGAGCCCTACTAAACTTTGGGCATGCCTAAGGAAGTGTGGTCTTGTAGGCGTTCCATCAAAATCCGCACTACATCACTTTCCATCCCCCACTCTTAACCGTCATTACGCCGCCATATCGTCAACTCATTCACCCTGCGATCAAGCAACTTTCAACTCTATTTTATCACGGCCTATCCCTAATCGTCAACAATCATTTACCTTTGCTACTATCACCCATCTTGATGTCCTTAATAGCCTTAACTCTATTCTCAGAAAATCCCGAGGTTTAAGTTCGGATCATCTTCCTCTAGCATACTTACAGCAGCATTTCTCACTAATTGCTCCCTATTTGTCAACCCTTTTCAACAAATCACTGTCTCTTGGAGTCTTCCCATCCATCTGGAAATCATTCTACATCATTCCACTCATCAAAGTTCCCAACCCTTCAAATCCGTCTGATATCCGTCCCATAGCAAATCCACCGCATCTCTCTAAGGTTATCGATTCCTTAGTAGCACGCCAAGTTATTGCATTCCTTGAAAACAACGCATTGTTACATCCTAACCAATGCGGGTTCCATAGGTATCACAGCACCCAAACAGCGCTACTGCACCTTCTTGATGACGTTCGCGAAGGCGAAGACAAGAGTTTTATCACCATATTGGTGCTGTTCGATTTTTCAAAAGCCTTTGATACCCTAAGTCATTCAGTGATTCTGACATGTCTGCATGACATTGGCTTTCAGGATTCAGCACTCATTTGGATGCACTCTTTTCTGTCAGGGCGGTCCCAAGCTATCATTGGACTTGATGGTCAGCCAACCGATCCCGAATTCACTACCTCTGGCGTCCCGCAGGACACCAGCTTGGGACCCATTCTTTTTATAATTGTCATCAATACCCTCTTCTCTAGGCTCCGATACTGTCGTGATACCACAATTATTTTCACTGATGACACCCAATTTTACATGACAACACCAATAAGCCGCATTAAGGAAACCATTCGATCTATTAACAGCGATATTAATGAGCTTGTTAAATGGTCTCATGAATATGGGCTCACTCTTAACACACGTAAAACAAAAGCTATCATCCTTGGATCTGCGCAAAATCAAGCTTCTATCAATAACCTACTACTTCCACAAATTATCGTCGGGAACGAAGTAATACCTTTCTCAAGCGAAGTGAAGGATCTCGGTGTTATTATTACATCAGATCTTACATGGAACCGTCATGTCAATGCAGTTTCATCAAGGGTTCACAATGCCTTTTGTTTAACCTTTATAGGTTAAAATTCCGTGGTTCATTCCTACCCCCACCCATCAGGCTTGCCCTTGTAAATGCATTAGTTATTCCACACCTTGAATATGCATCATTGGTCATAGCAGACCTCTCCGGATATCTCAGTACAAAGCTGCAGTGCCTGCAGAACATTGCTCTGAGGTATGTCTACCACCTACGGCGTGACGATCGACTTGAGCCATACCGACTAAAGGCAAACTAACTGTCCATCGCATCGAGGAGACAGCATTTTCTTGGCAATCTTACGCATCAAATTATCACTACATTCCATCCATCCTACCTCTCATCCAGATTCATCCCTACAGACAATTCTCTTCGCCGCTCATCTGTAACGATGCACCCCCAATAACTGCATCGTCCCCGGCAATACTAACTCGCCGGATGCCGCTACGGTGACCCCCGGTCACCGTACGCGATGAGAGCGCGGTGCGCTCGAAATAATGTAAAGTACGCAAGCACCAGTTCAGGCCGCGTGAACTCGCAAGTCCGCGAAAACCCGAACGTCGCCGAACGACGCCGAGCGCCGCAGCTCTCGCTCGTATTGTTCCCCGCCGAGAGTCACCGAATGATTCCGGAACAATACGAGCGGGAGCAACAATCTAGTATAAAAAGCGCGGCGAGAGAAGATTCCGTGCTTTTTGCTCCTGATCCGCTTCCTGGCACCGACCGACTCCTAGCTCCGATCTCCTAGGCAATACAGCGGTGGTAAGGGTGCTCTCTGCCACTACCGGCATTTACCGGTCAGTTATTGCATTCAGCTCCGCTCTCCGACTCACCGCTCCTAGCAGGCTCCTCGAACCGTCTCGCTGCACCGCGGCGGTAGGGCTCGCCCTGCCTCTGTCGGCCGTTCCCGACCAGCTGCAGCGACCGCTCCGAGAGCCTTGCAAAGAGGCGACCGAGCCGAGAGTTCCGCATACCCGTGATACGTGACCGGCTTCGACGAGAACCAGGGGGTAGGCATTTGCCCGCCTCCGTCGGACGCTTCCGACAGTCGAAGTCGTGCCGTATCACGCGTGCACGCAGAAAGCGCACCTTTCGGAGCGCCGTATCGCTCCTCGCCTTGCGACGCGTCGCGTATTACACGTGTTCCTGGTGTAAGCCCGCGTCCCGCGCACCGCGCGTCACCGAGCGAAGCACGCGACCACGATTCGCACGGCGAATCGTGCCCGCCGCACATACACACTCGCATTACACACACACACACACCGTACACGCACAACGACACCGCCTTTGTAAACACGACACACATACACATACACATACACGCATTCATACTCTGTACATAAATACATCAAATATATATCTTTCTTTTACATCGATCCAAGCCGCGTTTCATTGCAATATTACCGCCTTGTCTCTCTCCTCCTGACCGAACCTCTTTGCGACCCTGGCCGCAGCCCGTGACCGACGAGCTAGGTCCGCGCAAAGTCAGGTTGTTTCATACGAATACTTCCCGGAGAGTATCGAGGTGGGCCTCGAATGTCTCGTTTATCACTATTATGTCGTCCAGGTATACGAACACCCGTGGTTCGAGTTCCGGGCCTAGCACTCGATCTAGGAGAGGCTGGAACGTCGCCGGCGCGGAGTGTAGTCCGAAAGGCATAACCTTGAATTGGTATAGCCCCTTCCCCGGGATCGTAAACGCGGTGACGGGTTTACTGTCCGGCGTGAGGGGTACCTGCCAGTACCCGCTTTTAAGGTCGAGCGTTGTCAGGTAGCGTGCCCCTCGCAATTTGTCTAGCGTCGCGGTGATTTGCGGAAGAGGGTACGCGTCCGGTTCGGTAACCTCGTTTACGCGACGGAAATCTATGCAAAATCGGTTCTTCCCGTTCTTCTTACGCACGACAGGGGGCTCCACGGACTGGCGGCGGGTTCGATGACGCCTTCGCGTAACATTTCCTCGACTTCGGTGTCAATAATCGCCTGCATAGCCGGATTGCGTGGGCGATATCGCTGCTTGATTGGCACCGTCCCGGGTTTTACGCGAATCTGATGT
>NW_017296622.1:16313-17027 GCF_001594075.2 Trachymyrmex cornetzi | reverse complement strand
ACAGATACTCTAGCTGTCGGGCTTCGGTAGTTATCCCCGCGCGTATCATTAGGGAGACGAGTGCGGTAGAATATTAAAAAAATGATTCGTCCGGTCTTTGCTTCCTGGCGTGCACGTCTTTCAACAATTGGAAGTCGTCGGCGTGCGGCAGGAAGGCAGCCTTAAAGCTGTCGACGAAGTCGTCCCAGGTCTCTCATCTGCGGCGGTTCGCCCTACCCCAGGCCTGGGCGTCTCCTTTCAGGAGCATGGGTAGGCCTTTGGAGAACTGAAGGTCGGTTAACTCGTAATCTTCCTTCAGTTCTTCGACCCGCTCTAAGAACGCCCACGGATCTTTCCCATCGAATTGTATCCCCCATTTCCGCATCTCGTTAATCAGCTTTCCCGGTCGGTATTCCGGGCTGGACGGGGCGGGCGGCGGCGCGAAGGGATTAATTGACATGTTAACCCCGGACTCCTTGGATGAACGTCGGTCACGCGGCGGCAATGGTGGTACACGGGTCTGGAATCGGTCCGGATTTTGATCTACGAAACCGCTTAGGCGGCTTCGCAGCTCGTCCAGTGTACCCTCGATATCGAGCCCGTGCACCTCCATTTCCGAAATTATCGCGGATTTGCTCAGCGTATACATCCACGCCCTCGGTACGCTCTGTGTCTCTCCTCTCCGGAGCGGTCCCTGTTCGGGCGCCATGAAACAACCTGACTTTGCGCGGACGT
>NW_017296622.1:13956-15087 GCF_001594075.2 Trachymyrmex cornetzi | reverse complement strand
CGCGTACGGTGACCGGGGGTCACCGTAGCGGCATCCGGCGAGTTAGTATTGCCGGGGACGATGCAATTATTGGGGGTGCATCGTTACATCACCCCCCCTCCCTTTCAGGCAGTGCCTGAATTTGAGGCACTTTCTAAGCCTGTTTCTTTCGGACGGACCGTACTGTGCCGGTGTGGTTGAATCGAATCAACCATCGATGGTTGCCGGACTTCGCCGTATATTTACGCGACACGTGGGCCGCGAAGTGCGGTACGTCTACTATGGTCCCCGGTTCTACTTCCACCGTGATGGGCGGTGGTGGTATCGGCCCTATTGGTCGCAGCACCTCCGGGAGTGGTGCCGCGGGCTTCCCGCTTGTGTGTGGGTGGTGGTATCGGCCCTATTGGTCGCAGCACCTCCGGGAGTGGTGCCGCGGGCTTCCCGCTTGTGTTTGGTGGCCCCGTCTCGACGGCCCTTCTGGTAGTCGGCGGCGGCACGGGCGATGTTAGCCAGGCCCATTTGTTCCGGCGTTGTCGGTCGGTGGCCTGCGTCGTGCATCCTACCACAGGTATTCGCCTGTATGCCTGCGGCGGGGGATACTCCGTGGCGGGTGCCGTTACGTTCACCGTGGTCTTCAATGGCCGGTCCATCCCGGGGTACTCCGGGTCGTAGGGCTCGTCCCCGATGAGCTCGTTGAGCGCCTTTAATATATCGTCTTTGTCGCACGCTTGCTCCATGACGACTGCTCGCGGCCAGCGGTATATCATCGCGGTCGTTGCTCTCTACCTCGTCGCTGTCATCGGTATTATTGTTGTTTTTGTAGTCGTCTGGGTCACGTTCGCTTTCGGCGTCGGAGTTTATGTCTGTTTCGGTGTCGGGATGGGGGGTCGGAGGGGCGGGCTTTAAATCTTTTACGTGTATATGACGATACCAGCGGCCGCTGCCGTCTCGCAAGTCAACGATTACGGGTGACACCACTTGCCGTACCTCGAGGGGGCCTTTAAACTTCGGCGCGAGCTTGGCGTTAAAGGCGTTACTTTTATTGGACAGCAGATGTTCGCGTTTGTATACTTTCTCACCGATCGCGGGCCGCCAAGCTAGGCGACGCAGGTTGTAATGCTTCTCCTGCCTCTGGAAGGCTTTCGCGAGATT
>NW_017296622.1:11374-13521 GCF_001594075.2 Trachymyrmex cornetzi | reverse complement strand
AACTCGTGGAGCTTTTCGTCCCACGTTTTGTGGTTCCGTTCGACATACTGCGCTAACATGGTCTTCACGGTGCGGTTGGTGCGTTCGACCGGATTACATTGTGGGGTATACGCCGGTGTAAGCCGATGTGTGATATTAAAACTTGCGAGTAGTTTCGTGAGGTGCGTGGATTTAAATTGCGTGCCGTTGTCGGATATTATCGCTTCCGGGCACCCGTGGCGGAGGATCACATCTTCCGCTATTGCTTGAGTTATGGCGGGAGCGGTGGCGCGGCGGAGGGGTCTCAACTCTACCATTTCGAGAAACGATCCTGCATGTTCAGGAGCCACGCATTACCCTTCTTGGATCGCGGTAGGGGCCCCGCGAGGTCCACGGTGACCTGCTGCTACGGGTGGTGTGTGGCGGTGGCGTGCATATATCCTGCCGGCTTGGCCTGCATGGCTTTATGCTGCTGGCAGTTGCGGCAGCTGCGCACGTATCGCGTGATGTCGCGAGTCATGCCGGGCCAGTAGTATAGTCCCATGACTCGCGTCATCGTCTTGGCGATGCCTAGATGACCAGCGGTGGCGTCGTCGTGGTTATCGCGCAGGATCTCGGTTCGGCGGTTTCTCGGCACGCATATCTTCCACTGCCGTTCCGGCGGCGTTTCGGTGAAGTCGAGGTCGTGTAATATATGTCGGTAGAGCTGCCCTGTCTGGATTTCGTAGTCCGGGTACCGGCTCATCCCGTCTGTGCTCTTCTCAATTCATGCTCTCGCTTCCTCGTACAAACACCTTCGCTCGTTCATTCTGGATTCGTGCCATCCAATTCTGGAACTCTTTACCCCTTCACCTGCGAGTCCTCACTTCTCCAGCCACTTTCCGTGCGAATCTTTTCGATTATCTTTTTGCTGCTGAACATGGACGATAAACGTAGTTACTTGAACGACTATCATGTTCTTGCTGAGTGTGCTGCATGATACTCTGTATTTATTGCGATGTATTTTAACAGATTACGTAGTTTAGTTAGTTTACTTTAGCTATTACTTATGTTCTTCCGTACACCTTAGTACTACGTTATTTCAAAGTGTCTTTATAAGTACACTACAACTCGCCGCCATTCTAAAGAGAGAAGGTTATTACTGATTTTGTACCGTCGCACATCCTGTTCACAATTATGTAAGAACAGGATTCTTCCCTCTTCTCCCCTCCTCTCCCTCCCTCCCCTTCCCCTCCCCTCTCCCTCCCCCCTCCTTGTCTCTTTTTATGAACAGCAGCCTAATGGACAGCTTTATATGTATGTGTCGAACCGTTCATTTACATTCATTCACATTCACACGTATGATAAATGACAGCAATAAACGAGTGCCATCTACCGTCCAAAATATAAAAAGGAGATGACTTTTTGAGGAGACGTATTTTACATAAAATTTTGACATTTCGGATTTCGCATCACGATATCTCCGTTCGTGGGACACGTAGAGCTAAAATAAACATTTATTATATCATATAATTCGGACCCAAGCTATCGATGGAACTCATATTCAGAACTCCATCGGTCTAGCCTTTATTTTAAAAACCGAGAATTTCGAATGCTCGGATGCCCGCAACTCACTGACTCGCGTAAAGACACACGTGTCTCGCGCTGCGCGCCCACTTGGCGCGAGACACTACCGTGTCTCTTGATATATATATATGTAATTATGTAAGGCTATATTTAAAATTTACATTCTTTTTGCACTTTTTGGCCTTATATTTTTTACTTTAATATAAGAAACAATTTAACAATAAAATTAAAGTGCTGATATATGATACTCATTTTGATTCTAAAATTATTGTTTTTTTCAAATATATAATTGTTCAATATTATCAATATTTCAACATTATCAATAATTATATTAACTTATTTCATATATTATTAAAGCTTGGAGATTATACAGGGTGGACCATCTGAAGTGATCCAGTCAAATATCTCGAAAACTAGTAGGGATAGAGAAAAATGTTTCGTATGAAAAGTTTAGGGTTACACGGGGGAAGTATGGCACTGACCTTGAAAAATCCTTGGAAGGTCATTTTGAAAGTCATTCAGGGGTCACGATGGTTTTTTTAAATGGAACCCCTAGTTTTTCACCATGGGATGAGAAAGCTGGTTTCAAGCCCTTTACGAAA
>NW_017296622.1:9751-10434 GCF_001594075.2 Trachymyrmex cornetzi | reverse complement strand
TTCAAGGTCAGTACCATACTTCCCCCGTGTAACCCTAAACTTTTCATACGAAACATTTTTCTCTATCCCTACTAGTTTTCGAGATATTTGACTGGATCACTTCAGATGGTCCACCCTGTATGATATAAGATATTATCTTGTGTGTATCATGATAAACATAAAATTATCACTTTTGAATAACTTTCATTATATAGGTACAATCAAGGCCATTTAAAATATTAATACTATTAACAGATGGATATACCGAACATTGTATATATCAAATTTCTACACGATATATAATATTCTCACGAGATAGAATATTCTCATCTATTAATATTATTGGATTAAAAATATTCTATATATCTATATACATAAAGTATCTTTCAATAGTATTTCATTCTCAGTTTAGCACATCATTCTCAGCTTTATACTTATCATTGTATACTTATCATTATATATACTTATCATTATACATGTACCTTTATTTTATGATTATAGCGTTTTCTTTCTCTCATACTTTTACAAGGTTCATAAAAACGAAGTACGGATTGGTATTTACAAAATCAATTTGTAACGATGCACCCCCATAAGTGCATCATTCCCGGAAACACCAACCCACCGGATGCCGCTACGGTGACCCCCGGTCACCGTATGCGATGAGAGCGCGATGCGCTCGACATAAGAACAAGCATAATTCCAGG
>NW_017296622.1:9304-9693 GCF_001594075.2 Trachymyrmex cornetzi | reverse complement strand
TCGTATTGTTCCACGCCGAGAGTCACCGAATGATTCCGGAACAATACGAGCGGGAGCAACAATCCGGTATAAAAGCCCGGCGAACAAATGATTCGGGCTTTTTGCTCCTAGTCCAGCTCCTAGCAAACCGACCGCTTCCTAGAGATCCGACTTCCTGAGCAATACTGCGGTGGTGAGGGAATTCTTCGCCACTACCGGTCCGATATTGCATTCAACTCCGCTCTCCGGCTCACCGCTCATTGCTCGCTCCTCGAACCGTTTCGCTGCACCGCGGCGGTAGGGCTCGCCCTGCCTCTGTCGGCCGTTTCCGACCAGCTGCAGCGACCGCTCAGAGAGCCTTGCAACACGGCGACCGAGACGAGAGTTCCGTTTTTCCGCGATACGCGACC
>NW_017296622.1:7998-9280 GCF_001594075.2 Trachymyrmex cornetzi | reverse complement strand
TTCCCGACAGTCGAAGCCGTGCCGTATCACACGCTACGCAGAAAGCGCATCTATCGGGGCGACGTATCGCTCTTCGCGTTGCGACGCGTCGCGCGAATACCACGTGCTAGCGGTATAAGCCCGCGACCCGCGTACCCCGCGTCACCGAGCGGTTCACGCGACTACGGTCGCACTGCAAATCGCGCCCGCTGCACGTACACATACACACCGTACACATACACCGCACACGTACACTGACACGCATTGTATACACACACGCACACCGCCGTCAGCAAATAAACCAGCCGCGACGAATTGTATCAACACGCACACACACACACACACATACATACACTCTGTAATACATCTTAGAATATACTATCATCTTATCACACAAATCCGTATTAACTGCATTATTACCGCCTTGCATCTCTCTCCTCCTGGCCGAACCTCTTTGCGACCCTGGCCGCAGCCCGTGACCGACGAGCTACGTCCGCGCAAAGTCAGGTTGTTTCAAATTGATCCAGCAGCATTAGGATAATGATTAGTTCCATTGATCAATTGCATTTAACATATCCAGTACCAGTTGTTAAACCTCAAGATTATTACAAAAATTTTACATTATTTATTAAGTGATTTACAATTAAAATGAAATATACTTATTGTATGTCCATTCTTCACTTAACGTAAAAAGTCGGAAAAATTTAACGGATCAATTCCATTAGATCAGATCAGTTATTAAATCTCTGTCAATGTAAAGAGTCGGAAAAAATAATTATGTAACTTATGTAACTTAACCCCACAACAACACACATCCATCAAACGATCGATCTCCGTGATGACAGCTGCTCACGAAGTAAGCGCAGCGAGAGAACCAATCAGCATCACGGAAAAGCGACAACAATAAACTTCGATACATTCGAGTATCGATTTAACAATTTCCTTTTTTAGAAAGGATTTATGTTTTTAAAGTTGTATTTTTTTTGTTTAAGAAATATTGTCTAAAAACAAAATAGTATGTTGGATTCGGTAACCTTCCTCTATGTATTTTCAAAAAATCTTCGGAAAAAATTAAGGAGTCTATAAAAACTTATTAGTTTTTTTGTTAATTTGGAAAAAATTAAATTTAATAAAGTTCAATTAATACTATAATGTAACTGCCTATTACGGTCCGAGCTGGATCTTTGTTGCTTTAAATAATTCAATCTTGAATTACTAATATATCCTATATATGTACTTGCATATATACCATATTGTAGTCTTTTTCAAACTGCGCGCCGAATTGTTTTTCCGGACTAAATAA
>NW_017296622.1:3052-4031 GCF_001594075.2 Trachymyrmex cornetzi | reverse complement strand
TCTTTTCATACCATAAAAATTATGTCTAAGACATTTTGTCGAAAAATGAATAGTTTCGGAAATAATTGTTTGCTTCCATACTTTTTCCCCACCCTGTATTTTGACCGTATATTTGAAAAACTCAATTAATACTATAATGTAACTGCCTATTATGGTCCGAGCTGGATCTTTGTTGCATTAAATAATTTAATCTTGAATTACTAATATATCCTATATATGTACTTGCATATATACCATATTGTAGTTTTTTTCAAACTGCGCGCCGAATTGTTTTTCCGGACTAAATAAACGCAATTAAAACTACTCTAGTAATCGCGAAATAAATTGACAAGCAATTTTTAATAATTTGATGCTACCATCAAGCATCATATATTATAAAGATGTTAATCTTTGTAAGATGTTAATATTTGTATCAATAAAATATATACTTTCTTCTTTATTTTATTTTTACCTACAAATATATCTTCGTGATGGTATTTTATCGGTTAAATTATCTAGCTTGCTTAAATATCACATACAGTTCAACAAAAATTACGAAAAGTCTGATAAAATTGTATAACGATCTAAGTGATCCATGTAAATCCGTTTTCATAGCGAAAGACTCATAGTTTTTTTACTACACATCACTATTTTTTTTTATATGAATGATTAATTCCGATTAATCCAGAGATGCGGGATTCCTGTAATCTAAAGTATGTGACATATGTATATCACAAATCTCACATAAGAAATAAGGTCCAACCTTGAAATTTTGATTCAAAAATATAAATGTAAAAAATGGACAGAAGTCTGAAAAGGTCTTACAAATATCTTTTCTATGACTAAAGGCCTATTCTTTTTATTGAACCGGTGCAATAAGTTGAAGTAAAACAGATCATAAAAAAAAAGTGAAATCCAAATGATAAAAAAACTAAAAATAATGGCATAAAAAAGAAGTAAAATCAAAAAATTCAAGTATATTTATTCAAATAAGTCCCAT
>NW_017296622.1:0-1146 GCF_001594075.2 Trachymyrmex cornetzi | reverse complement strand
TTATGAACAAAACGGGCGCGTCAAGTATGCTGCTGCTGGAGTTTGTCCATCTTCGATTTTTTGTTTCTCATACAATTTATTGCTTATTATTGATGTAAAAATTCCTTTTCAATATTTGCGTCTCTCATTATGCTATCTATTGCATTTCATGATCTTATTTTAATCTATTGCCTTATTTTATACATTTTAAATGTCTCCTATATTCTATAGATGCATCCCATTTCATGCATGATACGCGTAATACATCATTTATCCTTGTTGTTTTCTAAACATTAAATAAGGATAAATTAAATACAAGAGATTATTTCACACAACATAGTTGTCCAAAAGATATCCTAAGGATGTTTAGAGGCTACATCATACTGCAGGAGCATTGGTTTCATGGGACTTATTTGAATAAATATACTTGAATTTTTTGATTTCACTTCTTTTTTATGCCATTATTTTTAGTTTTTTTATCATTTGGATTTCACTTTTTTTTTATGATATTATATTTGATTTTTGTAATTATATTTTTGAATATAATTATAAAATTACAAAATATACTTGACGCTTTTTTTTACATTTTTAATATCTTTTTTCGGTGGATTTCACGAATTTTTGCTAAGTTTTTGTTAATAGTAATAATAGCACCTTTTGTATTCATATTTAAAAGATAATAATAATAACGATAATAGTAAAATAATAAAAATTATGATATTTGAAAATAATTAATGAGATTATGATGTCTTTCTGTGTAAGTATAAAATTATGTCTTTCTGTGTAAGTATAAAATGTTGTACACTGTACTGTAGCATTCTTTTTCATATAGGATATGCGTTATTTGTATATCGGTCAATCTTATTTAAGTTTAACTTACTCATTATTGCGCTTTCTTTCGATTTATATAAAAATATTACGTAACATTTGCGACATAATTCTTTTGTTTTCTTACTATGGTCCTCTTCTATACTTTTTAGTAGGACGATTATTACGATTATCAGGGGATAATTATTACGAAGTTTAAACGTGCTAGTCGTACGTTCGAACACGGCAATATGTTTAATTCTTTTCCTCATTTATTGTGCACATATAGAAGTATGAGGAAAAAGTGCTAAAAGTGTAGGAAAATAATAATGTAGATTCAATTTATTACTTTTCCGTAAG
>NW_017296621.1:21206-26734 GCF_001594075.2 Trachymyrmex cornetzi | reverse complement strand
TATTTCAGTATGAATTTATACAAGTACACTAAACAATTCTATAAACTGTGAGATAAAGTCATCTCCAATCTTGAAACGCAGTCATGGCTAGAACTATAGAAGTATTAATAGTATTATGAAATATTATATTATAATTGTGTGTTTATATATGTGTTCCCTTGAAAAACAATGTTCACTCACCAGTTGTTGGTTTTCAATATTATTTAAAGCGCCAACTATTCACATTCTATAATAGAAGCTTTATCATAAATTTTGTGAAAAGTACTTACAGTACTGAATTTCCTGATGATACTTTAGGTGTAAAAAAATTATTTAATTTCTTCACTCATATTGTTTACATATTGGTACAATTCAAAGTATACGTGCTCCATGCAATATTTTAGTTCGAACATAAAAGACACAGTTGACGGATTCATGTACAGACATGGACCAAGTTATGACAATTTTGCATTATACGCAACGCGTATTGTAACAAGTTCTGCAATCAGAAAGATTTCAAAGATCCGTGTGAGAAAAAGCAATTGCTGAGGATCAAATCAACAAAAATGACACACAATCATTATCGGATTCGTATCTTATAGTTTGTAAAATCATAATTTGTCTGCATTTGTATTGAAAGTGACCGGATTAAAGTCCAGATGTTTGTAATGGATGGCTCAATTGTTATTAGTAATAATTATTAAACTTTTGAACGGTAATGTTAAAAAAATTCGTACGTGCGTTCATTCGTACATACAATATGTACATGTGTACGTACACGTACGTACTTAATGTGCATGCGTACATATTCAATTTAATTTAATTTTTTTTAATTAATTATTTTATTTGTGTATTATTTATAAAATAACAAAAAAAAACTTGACGATTATAGTGTTAAACGAGAAAAATTAAGTGCACCGGTGCACTTAATTTTTCTCGTTTAACGCTACCCTTTTAAAAAAAAGGTAAAAAGGCGCTAAGCGTTGGTGAAACTGGCCCAAATGGTGCTTCTCATAAAGAATCACCATTTGGGCCATTTTCACCAACGCCAATTACTTAATCGACCATGAAACTGATAACTAATCACGTTTGCTGTTTAGTAGAACTAATGATATGTATCATTTGTATAAAAGATGTGATATCAACAATTAGCGCCAAGTTAAATTCCATGTCATTTGAACAAATTAAATTTTACCATTTTATTCCTCCCAAAGAAAAAATAATTTATTTAACTCTAATGATATGTATCATATTCGTATAATTGATATCAACAAAATTGGCGCCAAGTTAAATTCATCAAAATTTTATCAAAAATATTTTATGTATTATTCCCATAAAAGATTTGATATCAAGAACTGGCGCCAAGTTAAATCCCACTTCTTTATACCATGCCAAATTAAATAAATAATGAATATTAATCTAATGGTATGTATTATTTGTACGAACGATTTGATATCAACAACTGTGGCGCCAAGTTAAATTCTACTATCAGAATGAAAAGTAAAACTCAAGTGATACTATCTTTATTTATTATTTATTTAATCCAAATAGTACTATCTTTAATTTTTATACAATGAAACCTAAGTATACGTATACTTATTGAAGAATCTTCCTATTCCAATCCAAATAATTTAAATTCCTCTTAAATGAAATCATTATATCACAATTGATTCAAAGACATTTCCTCTTTCAACTAAAGTAGTGGTTATTTAATTCTCCTTCAAAATATTATACAAAATATCACAAACTTGCGTTACCTTGCTCAATTTAAATGTTACCACAAAAATTAAAGAATTAACCGTATAAAATGAGAAAATTTAATTTAAATAGAAAAAGTTTTCATGTAAAAACACTTGGCGCTGCTAGATCTGGATATAATAAATAACATGATAGAATAGTAGTAAAGCATACAATGTAAATAAGAAGGATAAGAATATAATACTTAGAAAAATAATATAAATAAGAAGCATATTATAATAAGAAAAGTCATAATCACATATTAAAAAATTAAAAAATATGAATATTTCGAAAAGTAAGAAAAATAAAAACCATTCCCAATGAGAGTTAATATATCTAGCATGTGTATATATGATTGAGTTATAGAGTCGTGTAAATTATGATCGTTGTGAATGCTATTAAGTTTAAATAAAAGAAAAATAAATTTAGACTTGTAAGACATGCATTATGAAAGAGAATTTATTATTACTTTTATTATTACTTTTAAATTATATTACAATTATATTATTATTGTTACTTTTAAATTATATACAATGATCTTTTATTATTAATTTTTATTAATTACCATTTAAATTTTAAATTGTTCTTATAATTTTTCTTAATCTATCTAGCAGCGCCAAGTGTTTTTACATGAAAAAATTTTCTATTTAAATTTTTTCATTTTATACAGTTAATTCTTTAATTTTTGTGACAACATTTATATATATAAATTGAGCAAGGTAACGCAAGTTTGTGATGTTTTGTATAATATTTTGGGAGGGCTCCGTTTGACCACAATCCCGATTGCCTACAGCTTCGTTTGCACACAGCAATATTGCACACAGCCTATTGCACACGGGTGTCACCCAGTTGGACACGGCTCAATTGGACACGAGCCACTCACAGCGCTTAAGCCTACGAAGCTCCTAAGCATCGGTCGCAGTGATTGGTGGTGTCCACCAATCGAGCCGTGGTCAATCGGGATCACCCCTTATTGTACACAGCGCATTGCACACACGACATTATTGCACACAATGTTTTGCACACAGGACATTATAGTACACAGCGTATTGCACACACGACATTATTGCACACATGACAATATTGCACACACGACAATATTGCGCACAGGACGTTATTGTACACAACGTATTGCACACGGCGTATTGCGCACAGGATAATATTGTCCACAGCGTATTGCACACACGACATTATTGCACACAGCACATTGCACACACGGCATTATTGTACACAGAGTATTGCACACACGACAATATTGCACACAGCGCTTTGCGCACACGATATTATTGTACACAGCGTATTGCACACACGACAATATTGCACACATGACAGTATTGCACAAACGACATTATTGTACACAGCGTACTGCACACACGACAATATTGCACACGTGATAATATTGCACACACGGCAATATTGCGCACAGGACATTATTGTCCATAGCGTATTGCACACACGACATTATTGCACACGGCGTATTGCACACAGAGTTTTGGCAGTACCGTGTGTATTACGGTGAACGCTAAACTCACGATAAGAAAGCTTTACATGGAAGCATATAGAGTCCCTATACGCGACTCAGCTCTAGGGTGCGTTCAGGGAGCTCACTACCAGGGTTATGTAGCACTACAGCTGTTTAGGGCAGCGTTGCCAACCTCCGCATTATTAAAAATCGGGTAATTGTTCAGTTTAGCTACCCCACCTCAAAAATCAATAAAAATAGGCTTATTCGATGCGTTTTTGCATGAGATGAAAGAATCTGGCAAAAAAAAGAGTCGCTCTGCCCTGTGAGCCGAGATATGAAGCGTTAAAGTTCGAGATTGTAGAGGTTAGGAAATCTGTCACTGCGCGAAATACTGCGATGCAAGCATGCATTGCGGTTACCTTTTTCATATTCTGTGACCTCATGCGCATGCGTTTAGCTACCGAAGAGTAGCATGCGCATGAGGTCACAGAACACGAAATTTAAAATCACTGTAGAACAAATACGATGCAACGTTTGACAAACGCGAAATCGTACAGCAACAATGTTAGGCCTGCTCGAATTCGGACATTTGACATTCGATAGAGAGAAATTGATTGATTTTTTAATCCAGCACGGTGTTAGTAGCAACAATCAAGTGTAGCGAATGTGGTGATGATATTTACATAAATAAAGAAACATTAATGTATCGATGTAGAAAACGGTACTATGTAAAGAATAAACATAAAAAACAAATCACAAAACGTTGCGAATTTTTCAAAAGCGGCAGAACTAATACTTGGTTCCATAAAAGTCATCTTGACGTGGGAGCAATATGTAGAATTGTTGCGTGTTTTTTAATGTTGCAACACCCACGTCAAGATCGTACGAAAATTGAAGCTGGCATTGCGTCGTCGGCCACAATTGTTGATTGGTTCAACTTCTGCCGAGAGGTAATTATGTTACTTATATTTTCAGAATTATTGTAAATGTAAAAAATATATAGTAATGTACAAAACTAATGTTATTTTTTATTACAGGTCTGTGTGTTCTGGACTGACATACATAGTGAAAAGATTGGTGGTCCAGGACACATAGTTCAAATTGATGAAGCAAAAATAGGAAAACGAAAATATAATTGTGGTCGACTTATAAAAGGTCAATGGATCTTCGGGGGATACGAGCAAGGGTCGAAGAAGATGTTTATTGTACCAGTTGAAGATCGAACGGAAACGACACTCTTGGCAGTAATTAAAGAATGGATATTGCCAGGAACAACTATTATGTCGGATTGTTGGAAGTCCTATGATTGTTTAAATAATGAGGGCTTCCAACATCTAACAGTAAACCATTCTTACAACTTTGTCGATCCTGAAACTGGTAAGAAATGTTTAAAATTATTAATTTATTAACGTATTACAATAAACAACTAGGTTGTACAAAAAGTCATAATTTATATATTTTACTCATTGTTTTATTATAGATAATATTCATATTTTGCAATAATTTATGTTGTAACAGTTTTTAAATTTATAGGTGCACACACTCAACACATAGAGCACGTTTGGAGAGAAGTTCGGGGAAATATTCCTAGATATGGAAGGAGAGAATATCATTTTGAAGGATATTTGGCCGAATTTCTCTTTAAACGCGCCTATGATTATGCTGAGCGGATCGAGATCTTCTTCGACATCATTGCGAAACTGTATCCTTCGATGTCAGTGTTTAACGACCAGCCAGTAGTGAACAACAATGAGGAACCAAGTACCAGCACAAAAGATTAAATATAGATATTTATGTATATTTTTTACACAGTACCGCTTTCGACATCGATACCTTAATGTTTCTCTATTTATGTTAATATCATTACCACATTTGCTACACTTGATTGTATTTGTTAACACAACTTGCTGAATTAAAATATTATTTTCGATTTCAATGAAATTCGGTTCGTTCGACGCGTTTTTGCGTAAAATGAATTTAGCAAAAAATGCGGCGGTCGGCCTCGTGAACCGAGATATTAAGCGTTAAAGTTCGAGATTTTAGAGATTAAAATATCCGTCATTCCGACTCGCTGCAGCGCTATATATACGTAAGGTTTATTCTTTTTCGAAGAATTCTGAAATAGTGCAATAAGTTAGAGTGAGACAAACTACAGCTGTCTCATTCTAACTTATTTTACGATTGTATGCTCCAGTTCAGAACTTAAAAACTTGAACATTATATTTACATATTCAAATATATTGTGTTATATTAACGTTATATTTACATATTCATATATATTACATGTTATTTTTATAAATATATTTATACATTTTTCATAAATATAAATAAATATTCATCTTATAAA
>NW_017296621.1:19397-20204 GCF_001594075.2 Trachymyrmex cornetzi | reverse complement strand
AATAAAATATATTGGTATGATTTAGCTGTTACAAGCACCACTATAGTGGGATTCTGTCTGCACGGTCGCAGTACAAATCCTTGAATCACACCAGATCACACTAGTGTCGCACTAGTGTTGCACTGAAAAAGGTTAATGTACTGGGGCTCTATTCTTGAATCTGTACGCAACTTTACGTATACGCACGTTGCGATTGACGAAAAAGCGTATACGCTATTGATGTTATATTCTTGAGTACTGTTTTGTAGCACTCGAAATGGGAAACGTATACGTTTTTTTAATGTGCGGAAATACGTTTGACAACGTTGTAAAATATATTAACTTTCTACAAACATTAGGTTCAAAAACATAACAGCCGACAGCGGAATTGAGCGGAACGAATGATAATTCGTACCGGTAAAAGTTTTACGTTGAAAAGGTAATTAATTGAATCACATTTAACTAGTTAAAGAAAAAAAATGTAAATATAATATTTATATTGTATGTAGTACAAGGTAGAATAAGTAGAGTAAGAATAGAGTACAAATAAAGTTCGAAAGAATTTCCTTTTTATGAGACTAATAATCATTTAAACTGATTTAGAAAGGTATTCGTTTAGTTCTTTGTTATTTTTAATTTATTCTTTATTTGGGCCTTATTATATTCATATGCATATAATAAGGTCCAATGTCAGAGTTTGAAAAAAAAATTTCACATTTTTATTTACAAATATTCTATATAAACAATATATTTTATTTTTGTGAGTGAATGAAATAAAGATTTTATTATTTCACTAGTTTATTTTAATATCTCCTTCAATAGAATTAA
>NW_017296621.1:16627-17433 GCF_001594075.2 Trachymyrmex cornetzi | reverse complement strand
TTTTCTCTATCCCTACTAGTTTTCGAGATATTTGACTGGATCACTTCAGATGGTCCACCCTGTATATATTTATTTATTAACTATATTAAAATGTACACATACATTAACATTACTCACCTCGTCTCTTCGACGCAATCTCTCTTCTTCTTCTTCCAAAATATTATCCCAAAGGCTGAAATTGAGCGGACCGCATAAAGATATAAGGTAATCAACGTATACGTTTCGAGAGAAAAGTATGGGGTAACCCATTCGTTACATTACGAATGATATATTGTGTATACGACAGTACTTACGAGTGTCGAGAATACTGCTCTAGAGATTTTCTGTTACGATTACTCGCAACTTGATATTTGGCTTCAGTAAACAGAGAAAGAACGATCTTATTATTCCTGCCTCTCACTCTAATCGTCTTTCTAGCCCCACCATTGCCATCAGCGGTCCATTCTAGATGTCGATGGATATTTGCGTATACGCAATTATTTCGAGAATTGAAATCTAGGGATTTTTTGTTGCGAGCATTCGCAACTTGTTACTTGCGTATACGCAACTGGTTCAAGAATAGGACCCCTGGTCTACTGGCGCGGTCTAGTGTTACACTCGTACAGTTTAGTGCAGCACGAAATCAGTGTTAGTGCAAGTCGACCGAATTCACTATGGCTGCTTTCCTTTTAGGAGACACAGTCGACACACTTGACACAAATCGACACACGTCTTGTCGCTTTCCATTTACAATTTTGTTCAAACTCAATCGACACACTTCGGCTGCTTTCCTTTTAGGAGACACAAACCGACACAGTATAACACAA
>NW_017296621.1:12040-15647 GCF_001594075.2 Trachymyrmex cornetzi | reverse complement strand
AAATATACACATCACTCCTTGCAATAATCTGATCTCGTATGTCCGTTAAGGTCAAAATTCAAATCTTTTAAGGTTAGGTATTAAAAGTTCGTACACACGATACACACACTGCACATATCGCGTTCCATTTAAGCGTGGCAAACTGTGTTTGAGTGTGTTATACTGTGTCGGTTTGTGTCTCCTAAAAGGAAAGCAGCCATAGTGTAGTGAATATTACTAAAGTGAACATTGTTGGCTGATACTTCGAAATGAATGATCGCAATAGTATTCATTGTACTTAGCTTTTAAGGGAGGATCCCGTTTGCCTACAGTTCTGATTGTACATTAACATATGACTTTTCTGTAACTAATAGCGTTTTCGGCCCGGCCAGGTTTGCACCAACCTGGGTTGGATTAATGGCGTTTTGTGCTCTCCTATTGGTAGAGCGGGTGACGTCAACCAATAGGAAAGATTAATTCAACCCAGGTTGATGCAAACCCGATCGGGCGGAAAACGCTATAAGAGTTACAGGAAAGTTGTATGTTAAAATTGCGTCCAACGGATGCCATTAAAGCAAAAAATTATAAGGTTATGGTTGTCCAATATATTGTAATTACACAGTTTAACTCAAAAATCAATAAAATTAGGCTAGTTTAACGCGTTTTTACATAAAACGGAAGAATCTAGCAGAATCTAAAGAATCTTGCTCTTGCTCCATTTTGCCTTATACAGTATGGTTAGGGCAAACCCTACACTATTAGCGTTTTCGGCCCGGCCGGGTTTGCACCAACCTGGGTTGGATTAATGGCGTTTGCGCTCTCCTATTGGTAGAGCGTGTGTCGTCAATAAGAAAGATTAATTCCACCCAGGTTGGTGCAAACCCGATCGGACCGAAAAGGCTATATTATTGTTCACAGAGCTTGTATTCGCTAGCGCTATTTTGGCTCCGTGAACAGAGATGGTAGCGTTTGCGTTGGTAGTGCGGTAGTGAGCTCCCTGAACGCACCCTAGAGCTGCGTTCGGGAAGTGCGCTATTAATTTGTGTCATACTATCCTTGTTTCACGTTTAATGGACGATGAAAACACAAATAGCGCTAATAGCGTCTCTCCGAATCCAGCCTAGGAGCGTCAAGCATCGAGCGTCAGAGTGCTCGGTGATATATTGAATAATTTCACTGAAACCCATTGAATTCGATTACACTACTGTTAGGCGGGTGGCACCCAGTTGGACACGGCTCAATTGACACACGAGCCGTTCACAGCGCTTGAGACTACAAAGCTCCTAAGCACTGGTCGCTGTGATTGGTGCTGTCCAATCGAGCCGTGATAATCGGGATCACCCCCTGTTAGACCGGTATTCATAGGTTGCGTTTGGGCAGAATGCTATCAGCGCCATTTGTGTAGTATTATCCTTGTCTTACGTCTAATGGACGATGAAGATAGAATGACAGAAATAGCGCTAATAGCGTCTCCCCGAATTCAGTCATAGTCAGATCTTATATTCAAGACTGTCTTAAGTATGATCTTATGAAGTCGCGACCAATCAGATGTGTAATGTAATGTAATCAAATGTAAATTTTAAGATGTGTAATGATGTGTAATGTAATCAAATGTAAATTTTAAGTATTATATGCCAGGATAGTGTATATTAAAACATAACCTCTCTTAATTTACTATTTTGCTTAAAGAAGCTGGAATCAGAAATTTCAGAATTGTGTGCAATAAGTTTCTGCACAATGCTCGACGCTTGATGCTCCCATGTAATGATACTTTTACTTAGCGAAAAATCGAACTGCATATGCGCAGTTCGATTTTTCATTTAATAATTGCTACGTTCAGTAGACTCAACAGTTGAGTGACTGCTCGCTGCTATTGACGTATTCTTCTAGATCTAAAATCTAACTAGGGGTGCGTTCCGTATCGCGCATGATGCGCATGATGCATCCATTGTCCTTGTTTAACATTTGGTGAGCAACAAGGATAAACGATACATTATGCGCATCATGCGAGAAACGGAACGCACCCCATATGATCTAAAAGGGGAAGGCTCCGATTGCACATTGCATGTTGCACACATGCGTCGCTAATTGGCTAATTTAAAATATTCTCATTGGTAAAGCAGTGAAAAATTACTAGGCGTATTTAGACATATGAGTGGTGTGTGCAATCGTGATTGTAGGCAAACGGGATCCTCCCAATGGGGGAGATCCCGATTGATCACGGCTCGATTGGACACCACCAATCACTGCGACCGGTGCTTAGGAGCTTTGTAGTCTCAAGCGCTGTGAGTGGCTAGTGTCCAATTGAGCCATGACCAACTGGGTTCCACCCGTACTGAATGCACCTAGAGTCCTAAATTTATCAGAGGAGCGCAATCGGTTTAAGTCAGTATGACAAAGGTGCTAAAGAGAGTACTAAACATGGCCGACATGCTATGAAACTGCCTTTAAACTATGTCAAACAAGATAAGACGTATAGGATAATATGAGATAGAATGTGTAAGATAAAACGAAATAGAAATATGTCACTAGTGCTATAAATGGATGCCAAGTCATGCAATTGGTTAGATTGCAGTTGATTATTCTTTTCACATTCGACTGTGATTGGTCAATTTCTTACTCTTACCTTTTACTCCGTGTATTGTAGACGACGCATGACACACACACGCCAATTTTAAGATTGAATATAAACTTAATTCAACCCCAGTGAGAGAGAGGAGGGGAAAAAATTACTAGGCACCAGCTGATATGAGTGGTGTGTACAATCGGGATTATAGGCAAATGGGATTCTCCCTCGATTTACTGACTCGACTCGACTCTGAGTCAACAGTCTGTTCTTTTCTGTTGCATTTCTTACACAATTTAGCTCTTCTTTTGCAGCTAAACAGAACAGATTGTTGACTCGGAGTCAGGTCGTCAGTAAATCGAATACGCTATCAGCCGCTTTCTCGACTTGGACTTGCCCAATAATTCGATCTATAGTCATTTATCATTTTTCACTGGGTAAATATTTGTAATATTAGTAATGAGACTATAGGCTACGATTGCACATATTGCATATTGCACACATGTGTCGCTAATAGCCAATTTAAAAATAAAATATTCTCATTCGTAAAGCAGTGAAAAATTACTAGGCATCAGCTGATATGAGTGGTGTGTGCAATCGGGATTGTAGGCAAACGGGATCCTCTCTAATTTTTTATCTAAACAAAATATATCAATTTGTCATAAAAAAAGTGATGTTTAACAAATTTTAATCTAAATGCGTGCATAAAGTGTATCAATATAAAAATATTGCATTAAATATATAATTGCCATATCGATGGGGCGGAAGGGGGGTTCCTAGTATTTTTGAATGGGCTGGTACCCAGTTGGACACGGCTCAATTGGACACGAGCCACTCACAGCGCTTGAGACTACAAAGCTCCTAAGCACCGGTCGCTGTGATTGGTGGTGTCCAATCGAGACGTGGTCAATCGGGATCACCCCTTTGAATGTATTACCGATGAAATTATATTATTTTAAATTAGTCAGTTAGCGATGTGGACAAATCTGTAGTATACACTCTAACTACACACGTTAACACTGTTAGCGAAGCCATTTGCTGGATTCACACTGCATACGATTT
>NW_017296621.1:8525-11953 GCF_001594075.2 Trachymyrmex cornetzi | reverse complement strand
AGCGTCGTACGACGCAAATCGGATGCAATGTGAATCCAGCAATTATGACGGCATGTTTTTCTTTTCATTTTCCGACCCACTAAAAACCGTCATAGCATCATGCGACAAAGAATCCAAAGATCCAGCGATAATCTCCTCCGGGAAGCAGAGGTCTCGCTTGAACACAATTCTTCGCACCAATATCTATCGCACCAATGGGAAGGTTCCGATTGCACACATTGCATATTGCACACATGGGTCGCTAATTGGCCAATTTAAAATAAAATATTCTCATTGGTAAAGCAGTGAAAAATTATTAGGCACCTGCTGATATGAGTGGTGTGTGCAATCGGGATTGTAGGCAAACGGGATCCTCCCCGCACCAATCTCTATCGTACCAATCACAAAGTAAATACTCCAATAGACCTATAGTCTGTTTTACGGTCCCATAAGAGAAATTAACCAATCATAGTCGATAATCCCCCTCTCATTTCATTATTATTGGTTGATTGTTAGGAGCTCCGTACAATAAAAGGAACAGGGAACAGAGAACAGACAATTGTGCGGAGCCCCTTACAGATTATGGCATAATGGTCGCAGCACAGACTTTGGGGTGATCCCGATTGATCACGGCTCGATTGGACACCAATCACAGCGACCAGTGCCTAGGAGCTTTGTAGGCTCAAGCGCTGTGAGTGGTTCGTGTCCAATTGAGCCGTGTCCAACTAGGTGCCATCCCAGACTTTCAAGCCTATCGCACATGAAATGCATAACGGAGCATAAACATGACAGAAAACCGCTGGAAAAATGAACATCCAGCATAAAGTCGCCATGTTAATTTACATAAGTCTTATGTTATGCTTACAATCTGTTTCCCTGAACCTAAAATAGGTGTTTTAAACCTTTAGTCGTAAAAAAATTGACCAATTACAGTCGAATTCGAGAAGAATAAGCGAATGTGATTCGTCCATTTCTTATGGCTTAAGACTTAAAACCCTATTGTAGATCCGGACTTATTCATTTCACGTTGAATAGGGTTTGCAGAGAGTGCATTCCATTTGATTGCACAAGTCGACACAAGTGTCACTCTATCTTTATCTCTCTCTAAATGCCAAGAAGATAAAACAACGCTTATGTCGACTTGTGCTATCAAATGGAAAGCACTCATAGAACTCTGTGAGCAGAATCCAACAAATTTGCAACCATTTTGTGATAATCTGCTGATAGATAGGATCGTTCCTCAACATATAACAATATAATTCCTTCAGCGTGAAGAAAATTTCCGACAGTAGCAAATTAAATATTCTGCTGAACGTATTCATTGGCTGCAGTCAGCAGACTCAACTGTTGAGTCCATCGATATATAATACTGGACGGAGCATAGCATCAAAACCATCTTGACACGATTGAAAGAGATGGAACAATGTTTGGGTAGGACACATTAGTGGGTGCTGAACGCACATATTATTTCGTGAAACTTCTCTCCCTCCTGAAAGAAAGTCAACCAATAGAACAATAGTAGGGGAAGGCTCCGATTGCAGACATCGCATATTGCACACATGAATCGCTGATTGGCCAATTTAAAAATAAAATAATCTCATTGGCAAAACAGTGAAAAATTACTAGGCACCGGTTGATATGAGTGGTGTGCGCAATGGAGATTGTAGGCAAACGGGATCTTCCCATTTCGTCGAATGCTCCGTCAAGTAATATATGTCGATGGTTGAGTTTGCCGAACGCAACGATTCAGTGGCTGCGTTTAACAAATTCTACAGTTGAGTGAGCGCTTGCTGTTATGGATGTATTCTTTTAGATCATTCAATCAGCATTTTAGATCTGAAAGAATACATCAATAATAACGAGCGCTCATTCAACTGTTGAGTCCGCTGAACGGGAGGATCCCGTTTGCCGACAATCCCGATTGAACACACGACTTATATCAGCTGGTGCTTAGTAATTTTTCAGGAGGATCCCGTTTGCCTACAATCCCGATTGCAAACACCACCCATATCAGCAGATGCCTAGTATTTTTTCACTGCTTTACCAATGAGAACATTTTATTTTTAAATTAGCCAATTAGCGACGCATGTGTGCAACATGCAATGTGTGCAATCGGGGCCGTCCCCTTTTAGATCATCCAGTTAGATTTTAGATCTAAAAGAATACGTCAATAGCAGCGAGCAGTCACTCAACTGTTGAGTCTACTGAACGCAGCAATTATTAAATGAAAAATCGAACTGCGTATATGCAGTTCGATTTTTCACTAAGTAAAGGTATCATTACATGGGAGCATCAAGTGTCGAGCATTGTGCAGAAACTTATTGCACACAATTCTGAAATTTCTCATTCCAGCTTCTTTAAGCAAAATAGTAAATTAAGAGGGGTTATGTTTTAATACACTATCCTGGCATATAACACTTAAAATTTACATTTGATTACATTACACAACGTAATCTACAATTCCTCTAAAGCCCGGTATTCATAGTCGATTCTTATTTCAAGACCGTCTTAAGAAATATCTTAAGACGCTAATGCAGCCCTCTGATTGGTTCGCGACTTCATAAGGTCATACTTAAGACAGTCTTGAATATAAGATCTGACTATGAATACCGGTCTAACAGGGGGTGATCCCGATTGATCACGGCTCGATCGGACACCACCAATCACAGCGATCAGTGCTTAGGAGCTTTGTAGTCTCAAGCGCTGTGAGTGGCTCGTGTGTCAATTGAGCCGTGTCCAACTGGGTGCCACCCGCCTAACATTAGTGTAATCGAATTCAATGAGTTTCAGTGAAATTATTCAATATATCACTGAGCATGCTCTGAGGGTGATTATTTCGCAAACAGATCTAAGAGAATGATTCTGTGATTGGCGATACGCGAATCCGCTTACGCACGATCCGCTGCATGGGACATCACCCTGACGCTCGATGCTTGACGCTCCTAGGCTGGATTCGGGGAGACGCTATTAGCGCTATTTGTATCTTCATCGTCCATTAAACGTGAAACAAGGATAGTATGACACAAATAGAGTTAATAGCGCGCTTCCCGAACGCAGCTCTAGGGTGCGTTCAGGGAGCTCAGTACCGCACTACCAACGCTAACGCTACCATCTCTGTTCTGTGGAGCCAAAATAGCGCTAGCGAATACAAGCTCTGTGAACAATAATATAGCGTTTTCGGCCCGATCGGGTTTGCACGAACCTGGGTTGAATTAATCTTTCTTATTGGTTGACGACACACGCTCTACCAATAGGAGAGCGCAAACGCCATTAATCCAACCCAGGTTGGTGCAAACCCGGTCGGGCCGAAAACGCTAATAATATAGAGTTTGTCCAAAGACATAGAGAATGGACTGCGCGATCCGTGTAGTGGTATAGAATATGTTGGCCGAGGAAAATGAGAGAGAGGGACGTAGGTTGCGGCCAATCTGTGTCTTTTTCTACTCAAC
>NW_017296621.1:7486-8390 GCF_001594075.2 Trachymyrmex cornetzi | reverse complement strand
GCGTTAACCTCTTATTTTCAGTGTTTTTTCGAAATTTTCAGTCTGTTTCCATAAGGGCGAAACATAATTTTAAAGCTTTGTAAATGAGATATTTAAGCTTTTCACGAATCTAACCTAATATGTGTACCTACTTATGAAATGATCTTTTAGGTTCTTTATCTCCTCGCCGCTTGCACACCCAACAAGTATACACCATATTTTTATGTACTTCTCTAATACAGACTCGATACGAATCGAAAATGACACTTATGCAAGATTTCCGAGACTCGAAATGTTGCACAGATATCTTACAAAAAAGGGTGATTGATGGCCACGATACGTTCCTACGCGACGAAGGAGGAACCAATCACAATCTTAGAAAAAGAGGGAGATTGGCAGCAACCTACGTCCCTCTCTCTCATTTTCCTCGACCAACATATCCTATACCACTACACGGATCGCGCAGTCCATTCTCTTTGTCTTTGAGTTTGCCCTAACCATACTGTATAAGGCAAAATGGAGCAAGATTCTTTAGATTCTGCTAGATTCTTCCGTTTTATGTAAAAACACGTTAAACTAGCCTAATTTTATTGAATTTTGAGCTAAACTGTGTAATTACAATGTATTGGACAACCATAACCTTATAATTTTTTGCTTTAATGGCATCCGTTGGATGCAATTTTAACATATAACTTTCCTGTAACTCTTAGTTACAGGAAAGTCATATGTTAATGTACAATCAGAACTGTAGGCAAACGGGATCCTCCCTTAAAAGCTAAGTACAATGAATACTATTGCGATCATTCATTTCGAAGTATCAACCAACAATATTCACTTAGTATTCACTACACTATTGCTGTTCATGGAGCACACGAACGCTACGCTGACACCACACCACAGTATATACAGTAGCGCAACTCTCCCG
>NW_017296621.1:3429-3890 GCF_001594075.2 Trachymyrmex cornetzi | reverse complement strand
AACCATAATGGCGAAAATTTTGGGAAGTTTACCCGAAAAGTTTAATGCCCTCGTGACCGCCTGATAGCGTGGATAGCGTGGAAAGTGAAAATCAAACACTCGACAAATTAAGAGAGCGCCTCATTAAGGAAGAAGCTAGAATGAGTGCAACGGACGAGACGAACAATGCGCTCGCTGCCATAAACTTAAAGTCGAACAAGACACGACCAAAAGCAGCAGAAAAGAAGACAGAGCGTTCGAAGAAAGAGATCGAGTGCTTTTATTGCCACAAATTAGGTCACTACATCAAGGACTGCCGGAAGAAAAGGAGAGACGAAGATCAAGGCATCCGAAGCAAGGAGAAGCAGAAGAACAACGAATCGAATACTGAAGCAGCTTTCTCGGCTGAGGTGATAGAAAAAGAAATCCTGAACCTGGAAGTAAAGGACGTTTGGATCCTTGATAGCGGAGCTTCAAGACAC
>NW_017296621.1:0-238 GCF_001594075.2 Trachymyrmex cornetzi | reverse complement strand
GGCAGCCTTGTTGTGTATGTGAGCCAATGAAGGACTGTCTGCGCGCGCATGTCGTGAGTTGCCGAGTGTGATCGTGATTCGCGCTGCATGGGTACTGCTCTTCCCCCGCCTTCTTCCGTTTATGGTGTCCGTGCGTGCAAGACGTGAAAATTGTAACTCTGTTAAGATTCTAACAATAATAATTTCAAGAAAAAGTGTCACAACTAGCCTCGCTCTACGCTACATCGAGACGCCGTAC
>NW_017296620.1:7168-16314 GCF_001594075.2 Trachymyrmex cornetzi | reverse complement strand
TTTTTTCGATTTTCTCATAAAATCCAGTGCAGCTGAGGTCCTGTTGATGCGTACTATAATTTAGTACAAAAGTAATAATACTTTTGCAATCCGTACATCCAATACGGAGATTTTTCACCGAATAGAAATGTGGTAAAACACGGAGCTTTAGCATCGCCTTAAACTTGTATCTTCTTTTGATCATATCTTTGGTTTTTTATCGAAATTTTTCTCATTTTATAATCCTTACTGATTTTCCAAAAAAATATAATATATGCAATATATAATCTGTATAGAATTATAGATACGTCAAAATAGGGTCTTACGGGATCTTTATAAGTTCGACATTAATGCAGCACTGATGCCATGTCCAAACGCGCATGCGTCAAAAGGTGACTGGCCTAACAACACTGCGTCAGACCGAGATTTCGCTTTACGCGGCTCTATAAATAGGCCCGCTCGCGATATCATTTTCAGTATTTTGTGGAAGCAGGAAATATGCGATTCGTGCGCCAATCGCGGATGATTAAAGTGACGAATCTCGACAGCAAAGTGCAAACCGATAAAGAGACGCGCAAGCATGGCAACGTGCTACCGGCCTCTGTACGCGCGATCGTCTGCGGACCGTCAAATTGCGGCAAGACGAACGTGTTGATAAGCCTATTGGAAAGTCCGCACGGCGTCCGATTCGAGAACGTGTACGTGTACTCGAAATCGCTGCAACAGCCGAAATATCGATACCTGGCGAATCTGCTAGCTCCGATCAAAAAAATTGGCTATTTTACGTTCTCCAATAACAGCGACGTCATTCCATCGAGCGAGGCGCTTCCGAATTCCATCTTTATCTTTGATGACGTGGCATGCAACAAGCAGGCCGCGATAAGAGAGTACTTCGCAATGGGACGACACGCGGACGTCGATTGCTTCTTTCTCTTTTTTATTATTTTTATTATTTTTCTTGTACTAAACAGTAATTTTACAAAAGAAAGAAGAACATTCGGAAATATTTCGTATATAATTGTATAAGTTTATATATATTTATATATGACGTTCTTATATGAAAAATGTTTTATCGCATAACTTATTAAAAAACTCAATTTTTTATCTTTAATTACTGTTTCGGCTCTTCTTATATGTCATAATTGGAACACTCCTGATATTGTTGGTATAAAGGCACCGTCATTACCTACGCGCGCAGTCGTTACCATTGAACATCATCATGCCCCTGCAAAATCTGCTATGCAACCCGTCATACTGCCTAGTATGTATCCGTAACACCCTGTACATATATTCGAAACTTCTTTATTTAACCTATAATTTGTATCCTTTCTGTTATGTATATCCTATGTATGCATATGCTTTTGCAAATAAACAGAGATTTGTAAAATATCAAAATAAAAAACATATTATTCGATATTGCTTCTTTTTTATGTTACACAAATATCCTATGTATAACTGCGAAAGCTTGCATCATAAATCGTAGGATACGACGATGAAATCAGTTTTCAACAGATTTGTAAAAATATTAAAATAAAAACACACTATTCGATATTGCTTCTTTTTTCTGTTATACAAATATCCTATGTATAACTGTGAAAGCTTGCATCATAAATCGTAGGAGGGCAGAGGGGAACGTGCGCGAACGCCGCGGGCCGCGATCGCCGCGAACGTGACTCTCCTCATAAAAAGTGACAGTCTTGTATAAGCTTTCAATCGTGCAGCACGCATCTCCGCGTTACTCGAAACAAATAGACTAGAGAGTGACGGTGGTGGGAGGCGAATCGAACTCACTGATTGATTCGCTCCCGCAGCGCTCACCCCCTCGCTCACAGGGGAAAACGTGGCTCGTCGTAAAAAAAGTAACAATCTTACGTAAGTTTACACGCGTCCAGCACGCGTCTTCGGTGACTTATTGTTAGGGAAAAGTGGATGAGGGGGAGTGATGGTGGTGGGAGGCTGGGCGACGGGTGAAAAAGTGGGACCAATCGAGCTCGCTGATTAGTCCAACCTTTCCGATCACTCCCTCGACTACACTCGATACACAAAAACATTGTATATTCTGGATCATCGCGTGGTAAGTGGATGCGCGGGTGACGTGTAAGCGTTGTATGATGCGTGCAACATCGTATCTTCTGGATTACTTGGTGGTAGGCGGGGACGGGGCATCATATGTTCTGGATCACTTGGTAGCAGGCAGGCGACGGGGACCGAGGGGAAAAGTGGGTGATGGGGGGGTGTGAGCGGTGGTGGGAGGCGAACCGTAGGCCTGCCATCAAGTGATCCAAAACATATATAGATATCCTACTTAAAAGCAACCCATATGGAAACAAACAATATAGAAGAAACCAATGCTGAAACAAACAATACAGAAGCAATTCATGAAACAGCTTATACCAACACTGCATCGAGTAAAATCTCTGGTAAAGAGCACATTCAACAATTAAAGAAAAAATTAAAAAATACTTTGCAACAGTGTAATCTGTTAAAAAGAAAATTAAGTCAAAAGAATTTTTAAAAAAATTTACGAAAAGTATTTACAGAAGATCAGATGAATTTTATTAAATATGGCACACAAAGAGGAGCATCGTGATCTGCCAATACTATTAATAAATCACTAAGACTGTATATGGCTTGTGGAAGAAAAGGTTATGAAGAATTACGCTGTCAAAACTTACCTTATCCGAGTATTCGGACCTAGCAACATCATATACAGGACTTAAAATTTAAGCCAGTCATATTTCAAGATATTTTCAACTTGTTAAAAATGAAAGTTAGTACTTCTCAAGCATACAATTTGTCAGATTGACTCCGATTAACTTTAATCGACATTCAGTTTATTGAAACTGACCAATCGCATTTGTACCAATATGTAATTATCATTTACTTTTCACATTTTTACATTTCACTTCAGGTAGAAACATTTAATCCTCTAGAGAAACATGCTGTACTTATCATTGATGAAATGTAGCCATTAAACCTGGCTTGCAGTATGATCACTCCATTGCTTCAATAGTTGGTCAGCCCACTATGAATCTTTTTCAGATGGATTTGATAGCTCTCCTAGCCGTCTCGACTAAAAAATGCACCGGCAACGTTCCAGAGGTTGGCGATATTAACTGGGTTACAGTGTCTCAAGTACCTTGTATACCTAGATGATGTAGTTGTATATGGATCGAACTTGGAAGAGCACAACAAATGGTTAAAGGAGGTATTGCAAAGATTGCGAAAATACAATTTGAAATTACAGCCGAACAAATGCGAGTTCTTACACAAAGAGTGATGTACCTCGGGCATATTATCACCGAGAATTGGATACGCCCAGATCAGGAAAAATTACGCGCAGTAAGCGAATTTCCGGCACCGAAAAAAATTAAGGATATTCAGGCATTTATAGGTTTAGCCGGATACTATCGGAAGTTTATCAAAGATTTTTCGAGAATAGCGAAACCATTAACAATCCTGACGAAGAAAGGAATTAAATTCGACTGAACGGAAAAACAGCAGAATGCATTTGAAATGTTAAAAATAAAATTAACTACAGCTCCAATATTAAATTACCCGGACTTCACCAGAGAATTCCTGGTAACAACGGACGCATCCGACTATGCAATCGGAGCCGTATTGTCAAGGTATCGTAAGTCAAGATAAACCTATTGCCTTCGCCAGCTGGATATTAAATAAAGCGGAGCAGAATTATAATACTATATATATACCGAGAAGGAGTTATTAGCAATAGTATCGGCCGTACAATATTTTCGTCCATATCTATACGAAACTACCTTTACAATAGTGACGGATCATAGACCGTTAGTTTGGCTCTTTAATGTCACAGATCCAGGCTCTCGATTAATGAAATGGAGATTAAAGCTGGAAGAGTATGACTACAAGATAGTACATAATGCCGGTAAAGGAAATACGAATGCGGACGCGCTGAGTAGATATCCGATACCGGAGAACGCTCAAGTGAACGAACTGCATCAGGAAGACAAGGAGAAAGAAGACAGCGACAAGGAAGAAAAGGAGGACACGAGGCGTGAATATACACAGGACGAGAAACGGCAAATACTGTAGGAATATCATGATGCACCGACAGGAGGACATCAAGGAGTAGCGCGAATATTAAAAAGAATTAGATTGCTACATAATTGGTGCGGCATCACGAAAGATTTCGAAAGTTATATTAGTAAATGCAAATTATGCCAAAAAAATAAGTTGAGTCGTAAAACAAAAATGCCCCTCGTAATTACAGACAGCCGAAAAAACCATTAAAAAAATGCGTCTTAGACATAGTAGCCATTGACAGTAACGACAAATGGGGATAAATACATTCTGACTTTCCAGGATATGTTAACAAAATGTAGCAAAGTAATACCTATAGAGAATCAAGAGGCAACTACAGTCGCTAAAGCCTTTGTAACAAAAATTGTAATGGAACATGGAATTCCTGAGAAAATTCTAACGGATCAAGGGACTAATTTCACGAGCGAGTTATTCAAAACGGTCTGTAGACTTTTAAAAATTGAAAAGATTCAGACGACGGCGTACCATCCAGAAAGTAATGGAGCGCTGGAACGTTCGCATCGTACCCTCGCGGAATATTTAAGGCATTATATTAACGAAGAGCAAATAGATTGGCACGAATGGCTTCCCTATGCTATGTTTACGTATAATACAACTCCGCATACGGCTACAGACTATACCCCTTTTGAATTAATATACGGTCATCAAGCGACTCTACCGACGAGTTTACGACAACCGTCAAAACCTACGTACTCCTATGATGATTACGCATAGGAGTTAAGAGAAAGACTTCGCGCGACAGGCCAAGTAGCATGAGAAAACACGAAGCAGGCCAAAATACTGGCGAAAAAATCTATGGCCAAACGAGACGGGAGAAAACTTTTAGAGTGGGCGACCAAGTGCTACTGTATGACGAAACAGTGAGAAGAGGTCGATCAAAGAAATTAGAATCAAAATGGATAGGGCCGTATACTGTATTAGAGAAACACAACGAGGTGAATTATTCAATAAAAATGGGACGCAGAACTATACGCGTACACGCGAACCGAATAAAGCTCTTCATAGAAAACTAGTAAAGCAAAAAGAAGTAAGCTTAACTAATTAATGTTAGTAGATAGGGTAAGCTTTAAGGGATTAGAGCAAAAAAATTAAACGAAAAGGATACTTACATTATGGCGCCATCCGGGGGAGCCTACATCACCCGTAAATAATAACCAAAATATATATATTCACGAATAAACATTTCATTTATCCAGTAGGATCATGCGTATTAATTATATTACTAGCTAGCGTGATCGGTGTAGTTGTTTGGATAATAAAAAATAAAATAATAAATAAACCAAGAAATAATCGTCAGGATAAAACAAGTACAGAAGTACAATTTCGCACAAATGACCCTATGTTATATTAAATAAGTATAAATATAAGAAACGATTATATAATATCTGTAAAATCGGGAAACATAATTGTATTAAAATATTTAAGAAATTCGACTCCTCATTTCTCTTTTCTAAGGGGGGAAGGATATCACGAGTGCCATTGCACAAGTTCCAGAATGTAAATATTAAGAACATATGAAGTGTACATATTACGAAATATTAATGTATATTTTAAAACACATATCGAAAAGAAAATAAGAAGCGCAAGGCCGAAATTACGAAAGCAATTAATAGAACTCGGCCGTTGCATCCTTGATCGATAATCAGAACGCTGACGAGGAAGCGCTGATTCGGCAAGAATGGCCGAGGAGAGCACGGGATAAAAGGATAAGATGCGAAGCAGACGCGGGTCAATTGTAAAAGTCATAAGCGCGTCACGTTACTCGGTTCGTTTTAACTAGCTATATTAAGTGATTTGTCGTAATTGTAAAAATCCTTACGATTAAAATAGTGAAAAGGTGATAACAGATCCAACTAAGTGTTTACATGAGAAATAAACTACTTTATTAAAAAAGTCTATAAAAGTTATTCAGTGTTTTAATTGGTGATACGCCTATTGTCGTCCCCGCTGGATCCCGAACCCGTACCGTGAAATACCGGTAAAACACTGATGAGACATGTTAAATGGGAAAAATCGGGAATTCGGGTTGGAGAGATTTTTCTGCTTTTGATAGGAAGTTTGTTTTGTATTCCTACTGGCGAACTATTTCCAAAATTTGCCCCGTCCGCACTGCAAGTTTCAATCCCTTGAGAACTTATTGAGAACTTATATAGGTGATACGTCATCACCTTCTCTACATTTTTAGATCTACGGTCACCCATTGGCGAGTTTAGTTTAAGCTTTTCTTTCTGAAGAGAAGAGGTATTTCACTCCGAACGACCTGGCCACGACGTTTCGAAAACTTTCATTTCCCCTTTTTTTATCTCCGATTTCTCTTTTGTTATATACTTGAACGTGCATTTCCTCATCTAGACAATATTTGCTCCTGTTATGTCCAAACCCTTGCAAATTTTTACTTGTGATCCTCTCGGAGAGTAGAAGGAGCGGGAACAATGAGGATACTTGGAAGGACGGTCAGACTCTTTTCTCGCAGGTACCCACACGGAGGCGAGTGCCGCAAGTCGAACGCACCCCTTTTGTGCTCGCTTCGGAATATGGGTCAACGTCCCGTAAGGACGCTTTAACACCTGTTTCCTACGAGCGGTGCGATCGTCGGTCCAAATTTCGAGTCAAGAAATCTAATCCTTTTAACTTGGGACTGGACCACGCGCGATCTCCGAAAAGGCAAGGCTAACGACTACGAGGTCTCGGGGTTTTAAAATAAGAGAATGAGAGAGATGTAAAATTATTAACATCGTTTGTTTAAACTAAACATTACTTATCTATTATTAATAGGTAAAGAAAACAATAAGAAATAGAGAAAGATTACGCATAAATGAAATTATTATAAACTAGAATTATCATAAAGATCATTATTCCAAATTAAAATCATTATTAAGAATTAACTAAAAATGGTTAATACAAACAAAAATGTTATTACAATTAAAATATGTTGTTGCGAGCCGAAATTATTATTATAACTAAAATTATTATTTCCACTCGAATCATTGCTACAATTAGATTATAGACAATAAAAGATTTGGTTCGCTAGACGCTATTAACATTCTACATATATGCCGCCAGAGAATGAACCTTGAGAGTGAGCAGTGCTGACTGTTTTTTTTTTTTTATTATATTTATAGTTCGTGTATAGTAGCGGAGGAAGGAGGAAAGACATTGAAGAAGAATTCCACCGATACTAAATATGGATAGACGGAATTCGGGATGAATACAGGGATATCAGAGCGAAGAGTGAGAGCGGCAATTGCACGCCGTATCTCCTGTGGATCGAAGTAATGGGGCCCAATCGTGTAAGTCCCCTCGGGAATAGGGAAAAGGTTCGGTAGTTCGCGGAAATTGTCTAACGAGTGACTCAAACGAGTCGCTTTCTTGTAGGTGAAAATAGGTTCTCGGCGGTGAAGGAGGAATTTCTTCCAAGAACTCCACGCTGTCCGTGGAGTTCGTCGGAGAAGGAGTTCGGCGGGGAGAAAACGGAATTGAGATAATGGAAGAGTCAGGTGTTGGTGGAGGAGTATCGGGAAAAATACATATGGTAAGGGCTTCGGATAACGCTGGAGAAGCAGGTTCCCGAATAGGAGAAGGTGAACGGGAAGCCGCTACTATAGCGAACGACCGGATTGGTGGCTGCGGTGAATCCGCTGGTGCCGGCGGTGCCGGTGGTGGTGTTGTTGGGTGATTCTCGATATTTCTTAAATTTGCGAGGCGCTGGAATTCTGCGTAAACGTCATCCAGTAATCTTCGCGCTTCTAAATAAGCCCGACTTCTAAGCCAACCTCTAAACGGGCGGTTGTTCCCCCTTCGTGGCACTACGTTGTGAATTACGTTATTAAAGGTTCGCGTGTAAATAGAAGAATATGGAAGAAAAGACTTACTGTTGCGGTAGGCTTTGGTTTTCTGGGTTAGTGTCCTGGTCTTGTAGTAGCTCACAGACAAACTCGTTCTTGGTGCAATAGGCGAGATCTTCTATTATACACTGAACAGACTCTATATATCTATTGAGCGAAATAACTGATGGACTGCGAGAGAATGACGGACTGCTTGAGGACCGGACACAGAGTAAAATCAAACAAAAAGAGCGAGTCTCGCAGTGTCACAGTTTATATAGAGAGTTTCGGAGGGTGGTTCTCTGATGAGACATGTTGAGTGGGAAAAGTCGAAGATTTGAGTTGGAGGGATTTTTCTGCTTTGGTGGGAAATTTGTGTTTTATATTCTTACTGGCGAACTACTTTCAAAATTTGCTCCGCCCGCACTGCAAGTTTCAATCTTTTGAGAACTTATTGGTGATACGTCTTCACCTTCTCTAGATTTTCAGATCCACGGTCACCCATTGGCAAGTTTAGTTTTTGGTATTCTCTCTGAAGAGAAGGGGTATTTCATTTATCGTCCCTTTCGAACGACCCGACCACGACAATTTGAAAACTCGCATTCCCCCTTTTTTTTCTTATTTTCGATTTCTCTTTTATTAGGTACTTGAATATATATATATGCGTCTTCTCGTCTAGACAGTATTTCTTCAGAATTTTATGATCGTCGGCAAAAAATTAAAATCTATTCTTGTCAAGCTATTTCTATTTTATTACTTCCCGTTGTTAACGAAAAAACGCCCTTCAACACGTTACACGCGTTTGGGAATGCGACTTTCTATTTACTCAGAATCCCCGATCTGCATTGAGATATTATTCACTGAAACTGAACGTGTTCAAATCGAATTTTCTCAACATGGTTTGGAATCTTGTCATAAATTTATTACCGTAGATCAGGCTATTCTGGGTATCTATGTTTTTTGTCATCTTTCCAAAATCGTTGGGAAGATTTTCAACGATACATTTCCTAAATAAGCGTGACAACGCTCGCCTACCGTTGACCGTTAACTCTCGCATTCTTTCTCGCGCCTTGTTCCAGCGATCACCTTGTTAAACGTTCGCGAAATGAGGAAATCATGGAGTCCTCCTGGACGTAACAATATTATCATTAGATTAATATTTATTATACAGGATGTCTGTCCATAAATGTCGTAGCCAATATTTCGCAACTGGTTGAAGTTACAAGAAAGTTCAATAAGAGAAATTTGTACGACTCCGAGTCA
>NW_017296620.1:2470-6951 GCF_001594075.2 Trachymyrmex cornetzi | reverse complement strand
ATAAAATTTTGAGGAATTTAACTTGGCGCCAATTTTATTGATATCAAATCTTTTATATGAATGATACATATCATTAGAGTTAAGTAAATAACAGGAGACAATATCAATTGTGTTTTACTTTCTAATTTGATCGAATTTAACTTGATTAGTTAAAATTGTAGCATCTGAGTTTTAATTTTTTATTTGATACATTAATTTTTTTCGAAGAGTAATAATTTTTGACAGAGAATTAAAGTTGCCATAATTACTTGGGTTGGAATAAGAAGACCTTCAATAAGAATATTTTTGTAGAAAAATTAAAACTACTATTAATTGGGTTGGATACTTAGGTTTTATCCGAGAAACAATAAGTATGCTTAGCGCCTTTTTTTATCTTTTTTAAAAAGGTAAGTTTATGTCGGTAGAATTTAACTTGATTAGTTAAAATTGTAGCATTTGGGTTTTAATTTTTCATTTGATACATTAATTTTTTTCGAAGAGTAATAATTTTTGACAGAAAATTAAAGTTGCAATTAATTGAGTTTGAATCAAAAGATCTTCAATAAGAGTATCCTTGAAGAAAAATTATAACTAATATTAATTAGGTTGGATACTTAAAAGAATTTAACTTGATTAGTTAAGATTGTAGCATCTGGGTTTTAATCTTTCTTTTGATGCATTAATTTTTTTCGAAGAGTAATAATTTTTGACAGAGAATTAAAGTTGCCATTACTTGGGTTGGAATAAGAAAACCTTCAATAATTTTAATTTAACATAAAATATTCAAATAACACAATCATATTATGTTAAATTAAAACGGATATGTTAAAAATTCAACACAAAATTTTAACAAAGATTTGAATCAACCGTTTCTAATACAAATACAAAATATTTTTTCTGTGCAATTCTTTTTCTTTTACGAAAATAATGTGTATAAAGTAGCTACAAGTAAATGTATATAAGATTTTCCAGAATCTTTTCCCTTTGTTATAAAACATTTTTGTTGAATTATATGCGTATTTACTTTTCGCTGTTCCGCTAGATGTAAACATGTAACGCGATAGTTTTTCAAGGGCTTTCCCATATATATGTACCATTGCACAATGGGTCGAAACATAGCAAAACCCGGATATAGGACTTCATTCGTTATGAAATCACATTTGAGTCGCTTAAAAGTGAAGACTGGAAGTCTTTAAGGTTATTAATCTTGAAATATAAGTTCTTCAATAATTTCGAATTCAAAATAGCCGGAAATCGAATTTATAAAAACGGATGAACGAATTGAAAAAATCTTAAGTCTAATTATAAAAAAATTCGCATTCAGGAAATGATTTCTTCTTGATTGCCGATTAAAAATGGTATTATTTTTCATAAATTTTAGAAATAAAAGTTACAAATAATTATTCAGTTAAAAGAAATAAACCTATTTTCGGTCAAAGCGGATGTTAGTGCATAAATATTTCAATATATGAATTTATATACATATCCAATTCTGTAAATCACGCGAAACCTTTTTTGGGCTCAAAATCTAATCTTGTAAACAGAAGCAATTTTATTGCCAAGCAATTTTATATGGTGTATAAAAGGAATACAGGGATGTGGTAAGACGAAGTGGGGTTGACAAATTCGCGGTGGGAGAAGAACGACAGTGAGCAGCGAAGCGGTTGTAATTATCAACCTCTCTCTCTCTCTCTCTCTCTCTCTCTCTTCCCCCCCCCCCCCCTCTCTACACTTTGTTTAAAGAAATGTTAAAGATCAGAAAGTGCAGAGCTAAAATAAATGATTTGGTGTTTTCGTAATAACAAAATTGAAAGAGCTACGCGAAACGTGCAGAAAAGAGCACAAATACGTATCGAAGTAAGAGGGGGTCACTTTAAACACTTATTATAATTTTAATGAAATAAATAACCGATTAGTTCACCCTAAATCGATAATTTATTACGAAAACACCAAATCATTTATTTTAGCTCTGCACTTTCGAGTGACTCAGAAAAAATTTTTTGAGAGTACTGAGTAGTTCTGATCGGCGTTCTGGACAGTTCTCGACAAGCTCTAACGAAAAGTGTGAGGTGAAAAAGCGACTGGGTCAACGATTTGCGAGGTACGCTACATAGGAAGGGTCATTGAAAATTTTTTGAGAGTATTGAGTAGTTCTGATCGGTGTTCTGCGCAGTTCTCGACAAGCTCTAACGAAAAGTGTGAGGTGAAAAAGCGATTGGGCCAAGGACTTGAGAAATACGCTACATGGGAAGTGTCATTAAAAATTTTTTGAGAGTACTGAGTAGTTCTGATGAATGTTCTGGGCAGTTCTCGGCGAGCTCTAACGAAAAGTATCAGGTGAAAAAGTGATTGGGCCAACGGTTTTCGAGATATTTGAACATTTGAACTCTATCATTGAAAATTTTCTAAGTCCGACATCGAAAATTTTTTCAGGGTACTCAGTAGTTCTTATCGGCGTTCTGGGCAGTTCGCGACCAGCTCTAACGAAAAGTATGAGGTGAAAAAGCGATTGAGCCAACGGTTTTCAAGATACGCTATGTGGGGAGAGTCATTAAAAATTTTTGAGTACTGAGTAGTTCTGACTGGCATTCTGGGCAGTTCTCGACGAGCCCTGACGAAAAGTATTAGGTAAAAATGCGATTGGATGGCTACATAAGGAGATATGTGCTTTTGCAACCAATTTTTGAAATTTTGTTTTAAGTACACATCTCTTTTATTTTTGGGTCTGTGTTGATTTTAATCGGTTAGAACTCTTCGAAATAGACAGAATGACAATTAACATGTGACAGAACTATTGTAGAAAAAAATTTTTTTCCAAATTTTTTTATTTTTTTTTATAAATTTTGTTGTATGTCAAAATTGTTTTTTATGTATTAGAAATTCTAGGTATTCACAAAATAAAGCTATTAAGTTGCTCAAAACTATTCGAGCTCAAATTTCGATAAAAAGTTAGCACCCCATTTTTAAAAAATTATTTAAAAATTGTTGTTAAGGGAATCTCGAGTTAAAAAGTACAGAGAATTCTTCGTATCGTTGAAAGGAAGCAGGAACTCTATTCAGAACTATTGTATCTAAAAATCGATTTTTCAAAAATTTTTTTTTATTTTTCAAAAATTTTTTTTATGTAGCAGAAACTCTAGGTATTCACGAAATGAAGCTATTGGGCCGCTCAGAATTATTAGATCTCGATTTTCGATAAGAAGTTAGCACCCCATTTTTAAAAAATTGTTTAAAAATACTTATTAAGCGGAACTCTTGTTATAAATTATATAGAACTCTTTGTCTCGTCAAAAAGAAACGGGAACTCTAATCAGAACTCCTGAGTACTGTAGTTGGGGTGCTAACTTCACATACCTCATATCACCGTTGATTGCGATGTGAGGACGGAATGATCCCGTATAGCATGGTGAGGCGTCTAATTGCGGAAGCCGTGATAGAAGAGGATGATGATGCTATCGTATATGTCAAGGGACGCGAGAAACGAACGTGGCTGTGGATCTTGCTTCTGGACGATGAGCGAGAACGCGTGAACATCGAGACTTTGGATGCAGTTTACGAAGACATGGAATCTTTAACTAATCTCGATGATTGTAATACTATACAATGTGGAAGACACGCAAAGAATTGCGCTTTGCAAAATGTATTTAAGATATTTAACTGGTGGTCACGACACCAGGAAAAATTGTAAGATTTTTTAAATAAAATGTATGTTATCTTACATTAATATGTTTTTTATTTTCGCTACCCTGACCAGTAGATATAACATACAGCAGTTTGATATCAGTTCGATATCAGTTTGATGGCTGTTTATAGCTGATAAATATCAGTCTGATAGCTGTTTATAATAGATCGATAGTTGTTCGATATTGGGTCGACAGCTGTTCGATAGATATACGTTTAATTGTGCTTCAATGCGAAGCGCTGCAAGTAACAAAAATGCTGAGGTGGTATCTTTCGAGCGCGACGTCTTTTCGTATACTTTTGGTTGAGGTATACTCTTTTATTCGAGGCTTTGTCCTTTTTGCCTGCTAATATATCGCGTTGATCTAATTATAACTGATAAAAAATGCTGAAGTTTATGAGATCATTCGATCGCGTAATATAGTATACTGTAACTTTCGAGCTTTATAACTCGAAAAATACTTAATAAAAAAATATTTTATTACAGCGTTTTGAAAAGCTATCGAGGTAAGCTACAAGAAAATTTAATGAAAATAGGGGATTCCATTTAAAAAAATCGATGTGATCTTGACCTGACCTTGGCGATCCTACTCATGATCAAACTGATAGCGCTAGTAAATAGGTCTTTAGAAACCCTACAACTTTTGTCTGAACACTTTTTGGATTGGATCTTATACTGCGAACATAAAAGGGTGGGACGGGTGGTCTGAAACACCCGGTACATCTATATATATACAGGGTGACCCATTTTAACTTAGACAGCCAAATAACTCGAAACATCGCGATTAAATAAAAAAATGTTTAAAACAAAAATTGTTGGA
>NW_017296620.1:0-2370 GCF_001594075.2 Trachymyrmex cornetzi | reverse complement strand
CCATATTTTTGATCCCGGATTTTGAAAGAGCGCAAAATTTTACGTCCAGATGAACTTTCATGTTATGGGTCAGAATTGACCATAGAGATCATTTTAAAGACAAATTCCTAATTGAAACAGAAAGCCAAAAAATTTTGATTTTTCCCGGATAGTGTTTGTGAGAAAAATTGTTGGATGTCGAGGGGAGACCAAACCATGACCCTGACAATGTCCTTGAACCCATATTTTCATGACCATTTCAAGGTCAAGTGGGGATTTTTAATAAAATTTTATGGTGCATATGTATTTTCTTGTTGTGATTCTTTAGATATTAGCATACCTTACCTTCAAAATCGAAAATTAAACTTTCCATCTGATGGAGTTCCTCTAAGTATCCCTCCAAAATTTTGTCCATTTAGTGCCAAAGTCACAAGTGTTTATGTATTTTTTTTAACATTTATAATGTGATAAAATTCTGGTCAGTAAAATGGCAAATTATACGCCTATAGAAGTAGTCGATATTCTTATAACCTTTGGTGAATGTAGTAGAAATTACGGACTTACTGCCCGTACTTATGCGGAGCGATTCCCAAATCGCCGCCATCCTACTGCTCAACAAATTATGAACATTGAAAGGAGATCTCGTAATAATGCACTTCATCGCGAAAGGCGAAGGAATAGACTTCATAATAATAATGATCCTAGATTGCTCACAGTTTTGGCTATGGTTCATCAAAATCCCCATATTAGTACCCGTCAAGTAAAACGAGAACTGGGAATCCCTCAAACTACGGTACCCAGATTGTTACGATCAGTCAATTACCATCCGTATCATACTACTCTGGTACCGGAATTAAGTGAGGCCGACTACGTACTCAGAGTACAATTTTGTAGATGGACTCTTGAGATGTTAGATCAGAATCCAGATTTTTTTCAGTAATGTTTGTTTCAGTGATGAAGCAACATTTATCAGCAATGGTAGTCTCAATAGGCATAATTGCCACTATTGGTCACCAGAAAATCCACATTGGTATCGTGAGGTGCTTAATCAACATCGTTGGAGTTTACACGTATGGGTAGGCATTTGCAATGGCGAAGTCATTGGACCTCATTTTTTTGAACGTACAATTAATAGTCCAATGTATTTGGAATTCCTCGAAAATTTGCCAACATACCTAGAGAATATTCCCCTTGCAGTTAGACTAAATTTATGGTATCAACAAGATGGTGCTCCTGCTCATTATGCTCGTATTATACGGACGTTTTTGAATCAAAGATTCCCAAATCGGTGGATAGGGTGGGGTGGACCAGTTCTGTGGCCTCCGAGATTACCGGATTCGAACCCCCTTGATTTCTTTTTATGGGGATACGTTAAAGATGCAGTGTATAGTGAAGCACCAACGACAAGATTGAATATGATGGAAAGAATAAGAAGAGCTTGTGAAGCGATAACTCCTAATGCTTGGAAATGTACAACGTAACTTTCGCCGTCGATTACTGTTATGCTTAGAAAATAATGGTGCACACTTTGAGCATCTCCTCTATGCGGAGAGAGCTGATAACAATGCAATCTTGCCTTAACTGGTTGGGTCACCACTCGACCTTGCCTTTCCACTCGACCTTGCCTTCACTGGCTGGGTCACCACTCGACCTTGCCTTCACTGGCTGGATCACCACACGACCTTACCTTCACTGGCTGGGTCACATACCTGCCCTAGAGGCTGTAGGACCTTGTAGATGGTGGGAAGGCTTAAGCGCAGAACCAAGGTAGTTGTGGGGCAGGGTTTTGCACTATGTGACTGGTGGGTCATCTCTTCACCGAGGTAAGCCTAACAGTTCTGTGTTAGGCCCCTTGGTTGTCTAGGTAAGTGCGAACCAACAAACAGCCCAACTCACGCTAGGTCGATTTAGAGGAAATTACTTTTATCCCCAGCATAAAATTTTATTAAAAATCCCCACTTGACCTTGAAATGGTCATGAAAATATGGGTTCAAAGACATTGTCAGGGTCATGGTTTGGTCTCCCCTCGACATCCAACAATTTTTCTCACAAACACTATCCGGGAAAAATCAAGATTTTTTTGGCTTTCTGCTTCGATTAGGAATTTGTCTTTGAAATGACCTTTATGGTCAACTTTGACCCATAACATGAAATTTCATCTGGACGTAAAATTTTGCGCTCTTTCAAAATCCGGGATCAAAAATATGGGTTTCTATTTGAAAACTGAAAGTAGACCTTCAAATAACCTTGAAAATGAAGGTCAAGATCATTGCCAAGGTCATAGTTCAATCAGCCTCTTCATATCCAACAATTTTTGTTTTAAACATCTTTTTATTTAATCGCGATGTTTCGAGTTATTTGACTGTCTAAGTTAAAATGGGTCACCCTGTA
>NW_017296619.1:0-1187 GCF_001594075.2 Trachymyrmex cornetzi | reverse complement strand
TTATAGAATCAAATAAATATTGTTTCATCCTGTAAGTGTAATTTTATTATTATGATATTGTCATAATATTTAAATATAAATATTTGTTTATGTACTATAATGTAATATGACAATAAGTATACTATAAATATAATTAAATGTATAAGTATGTCAGTATATAATTTTAGATCTGAAGAAAACGTGAGCTGCTATTTTAATAATTATTTAATGTCACTTTTGGCCTATAAACATTAGAGACTGCTGTAAATTCTAATTAAAAATTATAATACAATATCATAATGTAAGTATGTTGTTTTCTTACACTTTTTATTTAATATCTTATAGATTATGTTTGATAAATTTTGACAAATATTATATATTAATTTTATATTATGAATATTGATATTTCATTGCAAATTTAGAAATAATTGTAATTGTATATAGTTAATAAATAATTTTTCCAAATAGTTTTAATAATTATCTATGTATGTAGAAGATTTAAAATATTACAAATTTTTATTTTAGATTTTTAAAACTTCTACCAATTTACGTAAATATTAGAAGTAAAAATCCGGATAAAAAGCAGGTATTTTTTAAACTTATATTCTTAATTTTTAAAAGTGATTTATTTAATATGCCTCTAGAAAAGGAAATTGTTAGTAAACGACAATTGCGTCGTAAAATTGAACGTAAATTAAAAGTAATGCTTGCAAGTTGCAATACTTTAAAAAATGATATTTCTTCTATCTCCACACAATTAAATCCTAAAGATAATAAAAAACTTGAATTTCAAACTGTTACAAAGAAAGATTCTATGTGTGAATTTAATTCTATTAATATTAAACTATTATCTGATAATGAAATCTGCAGATATATGCCAAATTATTCTAGTATAAATAAAACTGAATCAAATTGTGAAAACAATGATTATAACAGCGATAATGTATATATAAATGAAGAGAGTTTACTTCCAATTAATACTGATAATTTTAATATAGGGACATATCCTCCATGTACAAGTACAGTTGTCGCAGAATGTTTGCCTGTTCGTGATCCAAACGAAAATAATCATTCAAAATGCAATGAAACTAAAACTGTATTCAATACAAATAACTTGCGTAATTGAGCTCTCAAAAATAACATCAAACATGGTGCAATCGACGAACTATTGCAAATGTTGAAACAAACATATAATTATTTACCACTTA
>NW_017296618.1:6555-7371 GCF_001594075.2 Trachymyrmex cornetzi | reverse complement strand
AAAATAATCAATTTTACAACTTGTAATAAAAAGCAAAAAATAACAATCAACCATAAAGTACAAAAAGTTCGCATGCAACGCGATTCGGCCGACTGTTAGGGATTTTGATGGAAGGGACGACAGATATAGAAAAAATCTTTTCGTTCCCGATGACTCCTCCGGCCTATGTCATTTAGATGGCATGATTTGCAAAACCGAAAAATCGGCTATGATGAAAATTTTACGAAATGACAGCTCTACCGAACCATATTGATGTTGTAATTGTTGATGGTTTTTTTTTAATTCACACAATGAAAGATGTGCCGCAATCGTTCGGCAATATTTCAAAAAAAATTTTACAAATTCTAGCAAACTATAATGCTTCATGTGTGCATGTAGTATTTGATCGCTACTGGTCGCCGTCTATAAAAGATTACGAACGTTCGTTAAGGGGAGGTTCTGATAGTAATCATGAGTACGTTATCTCTGGTCCGGACCAAGCTAGGACACATGATTTTGCTAAAGAACTGAGGAATGACAGATTTAAAGAAGCTCTTGTCCTTTTCCTCATTTCACATTGGCAAAGTAACGATGTAGCCGCTTTTATAGGCAATAGGACTATTTTATTAAATTTTATTAATTGTTATTCATTCAGCGTCGTTAATGGTAATGTTGTCAAAACGGAGAAATTAGATTTTTCTTGTCCTTCGCACGAAGAGGCCGACACTAAAATTATTTATCATGCGTCTAAAATAAATTCAGATTCAACTGTTGTCGTAAAGTGCTCTGACACAGATATTGTTGTTATTATGTTAGGTAATTTGCATAAAATAACAG
>NW_017296618.1:4338-5470 GCF_001594075.2 Trachymyrmex cornetzi | reverse complement strand
CAATCCATCCTCATCATGCTCCTTTGCCCATAATCTTTTCGACGAAATCTGATAAGTGACCGCACTTTTTACAGGTACATAATGGTTGCACTCAACAGAAATTCAACTATTGCGGATCAGATCCGTGACACAGTATAAGTAAGAACAGTAGGTACACTCAGTTAAAACTAGTGGCGACCGTTCTGCACAATTCTACACAATTTTCAACCTGGCGCACCAATCAGTTTCCTTATTCCCTAAAATGATTCGCTCTTATTGGTGCTCACGCACAATTTTCAACATGGCCAAGTAGGACATAAAGATCAAATGTGCCGACACAGAGTGTACCTACTGTTCTTACTTATACTGTGTCCGTGAGTGCTCGTTGCTATTGGATCTAGAAGAACACACCAATAACAACGAGTATTCACGGATCCACTCCGCAACAGATGAGTCTGCTCAACGCGACCTATGTAATAATACAGACATAAGATCTTTATTTTAAAGATAGTACCACTTGAATTTTTTTTATACAAATGATATTAAATAAATCAAAGATAGTACCACTTGAGTTTTAGTTTTCAATTTGCTAGAATTTAACTTATAAAAATTTTATGGCATTCAACATTGCATCAGTTGCTGGATATCACATCTTTTATAAATATGATACCTATTATTAAAATAAATAAAAATAAGTAAGTAATAAATGTAGTACCACTTGGATTTTACTTTTTAATTTGGTAGATATAGATAGATGGTGATTCATATTACTGTAATAATTATATCGGAGTTTAAAATATTGTAGGAGGTTTTATTCGTTGAGATAGAACAGTTTCTTTAGAGATGTAAGAGTGTAGTCCAACTTTTTAAAGTAATTTTCATTAAACGATGGACACTGAAGTATCGTATCTTCACCAATCAGACACATAATGATATTCATGTGACATCAGACCTCCATATGTTCCCACATCCTATGCCTTTTAATTACAAATAATAATTATTTTTTGTATATTTTAAAGCAATTTAAAAATTATTGTAAGACTCGCAGACTAAATCATACGTATGTCGTACATTGTCTAAGCTAGTATCAAACGTATACAAGTCCTTCATGCAAATTCTCGGCTACGTAGGAAACCAAGCCGTGATTTCATTT
>NW_017296618.1:1908-2192 GCF_001594075.2 Trachymyrmex cornetzi | reverse complement strand
ATAATATTTCTTTATACAAATATACATTTTCAAGTTAATTTAATGTTTTTCCTAATTTTTCTATATTTTTCTTTATTTTTCAATATATTTACAATTTATTTTTATTAATTTTCATAAAGTTTAAATTATTTCATTGCAATAGTAGGTTTATTTGCGTCGCATGTTCTAATATGTGCCAATATGTTCTTACAATAGCATTTACTCACTCCAACGCATTAGTTGGAATGCGATGCGAATAGATCTAGTGAGTTTTGACAGAGCGAAAAAAGGATAAAAAGAGAAAG
>NW_017296618.1:0-1889 GCF_001594075.2 Trachymyrmex cornetzi | reverse complement strand
ACTTGTGGTAACTTGCTTATTTCACGCATGCGCACTCCATTTTGGCCAACACTAACATCAAAGGTGCCGACAGAGAGTTGCGCTACTGTATATACTGTGCCCGGCATCGCCGCTCACACGTCTCACCGCATTGCACCAAAGGACTCGCGTCGATGGCCGCTATGCACATTTACGATTACATTACATATGTAATAATAACACTGCAAAAATATTCTTTCTATATTTGAGAGCACTTCCGCTGTATGTCCAGACTCTCTACTCTAGAGACTCTAATCCATCGTTTGACAAACTGGGCCGGGCTATAAACGCGGCCGGAACGTTTCTGTAGGCGCGCTTTCATTAGTATAATTGCAAACTTTAATATCTCGATTATTATTACGGATATTGCTAAACGGTAAAGAACTTTTATGTTTATTTCGATCCCATCTACCTTTCTGTGGGGGATTGGAAAAGTCTCGTTGGACACCCTGTATAAATTGTGAATAAAAGTTATCCTGTCATGGTGCGCTCCCATCGAGAATTTAAATGTCGGAATTAAAACCAAAAAGAGTAAAAGAAAAAGGAAAAAGAAAAAAAAGAAATTAGGCAATATCAAAAAATAGAATATGGAAAACTAATTTATCAAACAATTTTAAGATTATAATTAATTATCCAACAAATATAAGGATGCTCACCATGCTCACAGAGCACCATATCGCAAACACTATAAAAATAATTCAAGAATCGGCTTACTCCCATCACACGTTTTTCACCAATCAACGTTCGCAGTCAAAGCGCTGTTGCCCGTATGAGGATCCGGGCTAATGACCGCAGCACAGACTCTTGCATAACGCATAAATCCGGATCTAATAGGTGTTTTATGCCTTATGCCGTAAGAAACTGACCAATTACAGTCGAATCCGAGAAGAATAAGCGACTATGATTCGCCCATTTCTTATGGCTTAAGGCTTAAAACCCTATTGTAGATCCGGGGTTATTCTGCTCCTTTCGCACAAGAAGAAAAGTATGAAGATCTCCCCTGTTTATCAAAAAAGGCGTCGCAAATATGGACAGGGAGGCAACGGAGAAATAGCACTTGCAAATCGGAAAAGCTGTACCCGAATGGAATCTATTTTCCTATAAGTATTATTCAATTCTAACTTCAAGATATTCACAACACAATGATGTTTAATATATTCAAATTTTTTAACTGCACTTGTTCCCAAAAAATTCTAAATTTAACCTATGGTGAGCGTCCTTATATTTTGCTGGATAATTAATTATAATCTTAAAGTTGTTTGATAAATTAGTTCTCCATGTTCTATTTTTCGATATGTCCTAATTTCTTTTTTTTTTCCTTTTTCTTTTACTCTTTTTGGTTTTAATTCCAATATTTAAATTCTCTCGATATAGGAGAGCTCACCATGACAGGATAACTTTTATTCACAGTTTATATATGTTAGTTTATGTTATCTCTGACAATGAGAAAGGCTCAAAAGTGAGCCGAAACATGTAAGCGCGTTTAGTGAATAAAGAAATTTCACGCTTCATAGGCGTATGATTTGTGCGACGTCTTCTGCACCTGACTCCGAGTGCCTTTATTCTTTCCAATTCTCAAATAAGAAACACTTAACAGAAATATTTATTGATATTTATCACAAATATTACATTAAATTTTTAGTCTATTTTTTATTAATATTTCGAATAAAGCTTTATACAAAATACGTATAAAATATTTAAATGACATGACAAAGAACGAATAATAATAAATATTTATCATAAATATTTTGTGTTATCCGAGTATGATTATATATGTTTATGAATATTTTTGTATGTGTATATATATTTATATACAGGATGTCCGAAAAGTGTGGAAACAGTCGAATATCTCGAGAAATACACATCGGATC
>NW_017296617.1:0-944 GCF_001594075.2 Trachymyrmex cornetzi | reverse complement strand
GTTACGTTATACATTATCGCAATTTACAGCAATGTACTCGTCATGGTCTTCGCGTAACAAAGACCCATCGGGTGCTACAACTCAATCGCCATGGTTCCGCGATTATATTGAACTTAATACAAATTTCAGAACTAACGCGAAAAACGATTTCGAAAAAAATTTATACAAATTAATGAACAACGCGGTATTCGGCAAGACCATGGAGAATGTGCGCAATCACGTCGACGTAAAATTATTAACAAAATGGGACGGACGGTACGGCGCGGAGGCAATGATCGCAAAACCGAATTTCCACAGCCGTAGCGTCTTTGCGGAAAATTTAATCGCCGTCGAACTGCGTAAATTCGAGGTGAAGTTCAACAAGCCGATTTACGTGGGTATGTGTATACTCGATATATCGAAAGTCTGCTGGTATGAATTTCACTACGACTACATGTTACCACTGTTTCGACAAATACAAAATCATGTACACCGACACGGACAGTCTCATTTACTACATAGAATGCAAGAACATTTACGAGACTATTAAACGCGATATCGCTAGATTTGACACGAGCGATTATCCGGCGGACAACGCATACGGTATGTCTTTCGCGAATAAAAAAGTACCAGGTCTTATGAAGGACGAGAACAACGGTATGATAATGACCGAATTCGTCGGACTCAGAGCGAAGATGTACGCGTTGAAGGTGGACGGTAAAAAGGACACAAAAAAGGCGAAAGGTGTAAAGAATAACGTCGTAGCGCGAATGATAACGTTTGACGATTAAATGAAATTTAAACGGAGAGATCGAAATGACTCGTCGTCAGTCGTGTATACGATCAAAATTACACGAGGTATACACGATATCTGAGACGAAAATCGCTCTGAGTCCATTCGACGACAAACGATACGTCGTACCGAACACGACGGAGACGTTACCATGGGGACATTGGCGGATACC
>NW_017296616.1:0-242 GCF_001594075.2 Trachymyrmex cornetzi | reverse complement strand
AAAGTACAATGTCTCGTGTAAAATCGTATACCTCAGCCATAAAGTATACGAGAAGACGTCGCGTTCGAAAGAATTCACCTCAGCATTTTTATCACTAGCAGCGCCTTGCGATAACGAACGGCTATCAGTCCATTATAATCAGATATCAGACTGATATTTAACAGCTATAAACAGCAATTAGACTGATATTTAACAGCTATAAACAGCTATTAGACTGTTATCAATCTACTATGAACAGCTAT
>NW_017296615.1:0-891 GCF_001594075.2 Trachymyrmex cornetzi | reverse complement strand
TTTTTTTCATACTGGTCCATTTAATGTAACAATTATCAGCAGTCAAGTTATATCCTTGGATGTTCATAGATGCAGCAATATTTTTCCACAAATTTTTGTTCAATTTTCCATAAAAGTTTGTAGAGGTTTCTGTGTTTTTTTGTATTTCTGATAACAATAATTTTGTCATGTTATCAGTCCATTGAATTCTGTAATTAACTAAATTAAAAAATGTTACTATTTGAATAGATAACAATAATTAAAACTTATATACAAGAAAAAGAACCGTTATTTTTATTAGTACTATTTATAATAACGATTTGACAATAATGTTGCAATTTTTTATGACAATAACTGAAGATAATTTGAATGTCAATGCAGTTAGAATCAATGATTATATAAAATATAGTTTAACAGGTGGAAAATAATCATATTCATCGTCTGATGGATTATTAAAAAATACTTCCAAAATACCTTGTAAATCCATTTCTTCCCTGAAAGTATTTAATCACAGTTAAATATCAATAGTAGAATAATTTAAATTAATAACATTATGTTAATTATATACAAAAATGTTTGTGAATAAATTAAATAATTATAGTTAAATTTTTTTAATTTACAGTAATGCATTTTAAAATTACACGATAATTATGGTTTATATGATTGTAACTTTAAGTAAATTTAATCTTAGTATAAATTAAAAAAAGCATATTGCGTCTGACAATTTGTAAAATTTACGAAACGTACTTTTTATTGCTTTTCTGTGATCTTAGAGATAATTCAACTCAGCGTAAAAAGATCGTATATTATAGGTTAACTCATGGTGGAATTAGATTCTAATTCCATTCTAAAAAAAAATATTTAAAAAGAAAGTATATGTAAAGTAAATATATTAATGTTAACCTAGAAAAG
>NW_017296614.1:5656-7361 GCF_001594075.2 Trachymyrmex cornetzi | reverse complement strand
CTATGGTTACGCGGACATACATGGCTGTGCGGGAGTTTTTAAAAATTGCATCAATCCGTAACATATTTAATAAAAACCATTTCAATAATAATAGGGCGGAAGGCGCACTCCCAGTATATTTCTGGTATAGGAGCGCTCCTGAGTCAGAGCATCACGTGACCGCCTGGCGGCTCAGCCGTGCGGTGGTGGGGGTCGCGCTTAGACATATATAAATGGAACGGGTATTGCCTATACTTCCCATGCAGTGATCGGAACTGGCAAGAATTCGTCTGCTCTAGGAAACTTTGTGCGCATGCGTAAAATGACGTAGCAGCACGATCTAATGACGGAGCAATACGGAATACGAGTGCTTTTGGAGCTCCTGTACATCTTAGTGACCAACCGTCCCAAATTAGGCGGGACAATCTCAAATTTTAACACTTTGTCCCGCTTTACAACGCGTTCCAAATTTTTTCCTAAATTAAGGTTATAGTAATGAATTGTTCCTCTTTTAACCTCTTAGATACTGTAGGTCATTATAGTGGCTTTCGCGAATGCTATCTCTCTGAACGATTATATTATTATTTTAAAATCCTTTACATAAAAATATATATGAAAATTTATTATTATTCATGAACACACTATGTTTCTTTAATAAAAACTTCCTTTTTTCTTTACAATTTTCTTAACATCGTTATTAGGGGTCTTATAGTACCATACAATGTATACGTCGGTTAAGGCTGCTCAGCTTTACGCATGCGCACATAGTTTCTTAGAGCAGACGAATTCTTGCCAGCTCTCATCACTCAGTTAGGGATGGGCGATTTTCTCAAAAGAATCGATTTTTCGAATCGATCTAGATCGAAAACTCCAAAATCGATTTGCCCAAAAATCGACTGCAAAGAATCGATCCTTCAAAAATCGATCTTTCGATTAAGCTGTATGGAATGCAAGGCACACTATAAAAAAAATGAAATACAATCAATAAGAACACATAAATACACAGTTAATAAATGTGTATACATAATTTTTACTTTATTTGACTTTTTTTATTAATTACAATATATTAACGTACACATTATTAACGTTAAGTGGTAAAATTTATTTTTTTTATGTTCTAACTAATATTGTATATATAAAATATACTATCGCTCTCTAAGAATGCATATAAGTTACATTATATTTTAATTCCAATTTTTGAAGGGAAATATATTTTATTTATATATACACAGTGAACGTGGTTCACTTCGTAACAGTGTAAGGGAGCGTTTATATTGGCCGTAACCGCATGCCGTAATTTGTAAAAATTGACTAATCATATTTGAGTATTCTCTTCTTACAGTCGAATGAGAGGGGAATGCTTGACTGTGATTAATTAACTCTTACAGATTACGGCATACGGTTACGATCAATATAAACGCTTCCTATGACCGGTATTCATAGTCGATTCTTTCTTATTTCAAGACCGTCTTAAGTAAATGTCTTAAAACACTAATACAGTCCTCTGATTGGTTCGTGACTTCTTAAGACCTTGCTTGAGATTAAAAACGGTCTATGGATTCCGGCCTAGGTGCTGCTAGCGCTCTCTGCGCATTTTTCAAAGAGTTAGGCTGCTTTCCTTTTAGGAGACACAGTCGGCACACTTGACACAAATCGACACACGTCGCTTTCCATTTACAATTTTGTTCAAACTCAATCGACACACTTCGCCTCTGCTCGGGAGCAG
>NW_017296614.1:4646-5271 GCF_001594075.2 Trachymyrmex cornetzi | reverse complement strand
AATCTTTTAAGGTTAGGTATTAAAAGTTCGTACACACGATACACACACTGCACATATCGCGTTCAATTTAAGCGTGGCAAACTGTGTTTGAGTGTGTTATACTGTGTCGGTTTGTGTCTCCTAAAAGGAAAGCAGCCTTAATCCTGGCAGCCCTTTATTATTAGTACAGACACTCACTACATCCATTTTCATCACTATGATTTTATCAACAGCTTCGCAAAATAAACATAGTTCCCATATCATCGCAAAAATGGACGTTGGTGCGCCGATATAAGTGTTACACAAAAAATGACCACTCTCAGGGTAATGATCAGTTAACTTTTTCTTTAGAGCGGAAACGTAAAAAATGAAACTTTTTATGTATATATGCATTTACATATACATACATGTATACTAAAAATAGAGTAAAAAAATTTTCACTTTTCATGTTTCCGCCCTAGAGAAAAAATAACCGCTACCCAGGTTTCTCTCGGGTGGCAACCATGGTATAAGGATAAGGGTATGCTCACGCGCATGCGACCAATCAAAATTGTCGAAGTGTGACGTCACACAACAAGCGGTAAATTTAAAACTGCTGTTTCCAACCAACTTATGTTAGCAGCATTCTCGTCAGATATTTTATTTT
>NW_017296614.1:3785-4205 GCF_001594075.2 Trachymyrmex cornetzi | reverse complement strand
TTCGTTTGGGCGGTCTGATTGGCCCCGAGAGTGACGTCACACTTTGACTGCGCAGTGGGTATCCACGGCGTGAGCATACCCTTATCCTTATACCATGGTGGCAACCAGTTGGACACGGCTCAATTGGACATCAGCCACTCACAGCGCTTGAGACTACAAAGCTCCTAAGCACCGGTCGCTGTGATTGGTGGTGTCCAATCGAGACGTGGTCTATCGGGATCACCCCGTTTCTCTCTAATCTCCTACATAGAATCGATCTTGGGTCTAAAGAATCGATTTACAAGATTAATCGAAGCAGTAAAATCGATCTAAAAAATCGATTTATTGGTGTAAAAGAATCGATTCCTCAGAAAATCGACTCGAGATCGCCCATCCCTACATCACTGGCTGTTTTCCAACTAGGACAAAGAGACGTTACAC
>NW_017296614.1:2128-3023 GCF_001594075.2 Trachymyrmex cornetzi | reverse complement strand
GGCGGATCCTGGGAGTTGCCAGGCACGGGATGATAGAATCCCGGGGCCTGGACTATGCGCGGATCCGTGAATTCACGCGAGTCGAACTTCTCCCGCCAATGGTATTCTCGTTGCATGCGCTTAAGTGCTTTGTCGCGGGCGGCGCGATTTCCCTTTGGCATCTACGATCAAGGGGCGCGGTGAGTCTAATTGTGCTTCGGGGAGTGTCGGGGGAGATAGTATGAGTAGTGGTAGAAATCTTAATTCTTACAGCGACAGTCGGTTTGAAATAGGATGAGCGGTAGGGGGCCCTGAAGGGGGCTCTTGCTCTCCGCTCGGAAGGCTGCCAGGGCTCTGGTTTGAGCGGCTGGGGGCCTGGATTAGGACGCCCTGGAGGCCCTGAGAGGGGCTTCCTAGAACGGAGTCAGGAGAGAGAGAGATTTTTATTCTTTCTCTAAAGGATGCTTTGGCGGCCCTGAAAGGGGCTTCCTAGGCTTATGATAAGGCTACTGTCGCCCCGGAGGATAGGGAGCCTGGCGCGGTTCTCGTGCCCCACGACGCGCAAGGCTTCCTGCTCCAGATTCGCAAAATCTTAACGATGATCAGACGACATAGACAACACAGACACTTTGAGCCGCTTCAGTTATTCGCGAGAGAAGAGATAATAATAATAAAAAGAAATATAAAGAAATAGAAGACTAAGAGTTTATTTGATTACTGCTTCACAAGTAAATTGAAGAACTAATAACATATGTGTGCAGATGCAGAGATTAATTGCACGCGATTACCTTCGCAGAAGGCGAGGCAGGTTCCGCAAAATAATTATTTACGACTAAACTAAACGGAGAAAAGTGCGACTAAACGGAAGTGCCACATGCAACTCACTTTTACGTCGCGGTGTTGCTCGACTATCCCT
>NW_017296614.1:750-1948 GCF_001594075.2 Trachymyrmex cornetzi | reverse complement strand
CTTTGGTGTGCGCTTTTATATTGTTAGAAGTGGTGGTGCTGAGCGGGAAAGGGGGTTGACCTGTCAACAGTTACCGGAATCTTTTGAATTGTTCTAGAACTTTCGATCTAATAAGATTTTATTAGATTTTACTGTTTTAAAGGGAGAAATTGCCGATTTTAAGTGTTGACAGGGCCCCCTTAGTCGCTCCGCCCCTGTGCTGCATAATGTGCAATCGCTGTGCGCGCTTATTCGCGTTACATTCCGCCGAATGATGTTTTCCCTTTTTTATGTATAGAGTTTGAATGCAGAGCGTTCGTGCTTTATTTGTATCGCGAAATTTGTAACGGACTTCCGCAGGTTTTGTTAGAAGCTTTTCGTGCACTTGCGGATGCGATTCGGCTACATATTCTCGAACGTAAGCGCAGTATTAGCCGCTTTATGAATCGGCGCAGTCAAATTTGCAGTTGCAATTACTGAATTTAAATGAAATAAGTTTATTGATTACTTTAGAATACTGCGATAGATCGAGAATAGCAGAGGGCCTCTTAGTTCCCTATGGTTTATTATTCAATATTATGGGGTGCTAATTCGTCTCGCTGTTGATTAATTTGGATTTTCACGCGATTAATTATATCGAGTCGCGTAAGCGCAGTGCGGTTCTGTAACAGCTGTTTGATCACGCGCTAACCGCGTGATCACGGTTCGCGAGGATTTCGCGGCTGTCGCGACAGTTCGCGTTGCCACGGCAACGCGTCTGGCGTCGTTAAAAGTGACGTTCGCCTGCTCGCAATTTTCGGCGGACGTTACAAAATGAATCCCACAATTTCCACACGCCACATGTTGCCACACGTTAAGTATAAAATTTCTTGAAAAGTTGGCAATACTGACATACTCTACACGCTCGTATTTAACTTTTTACAGTGTCGAGCAGTGTAACACTGTGTCATAGTTGGAACACTTTGTGTACGACACAGTGTTACACTGTGTCATCTGTGTACGTTGTTGGAAAACACCCACTGTTCCCATGGCTCGCGCTGATGCAAACATCTGTGCGAGAGAGAAAGGTAGTAAGGAATAAATGTTCCCAATGCGCATGCGCAGCATCACGTTTTACACATCTATATGTAATGTACATACCATAGTCATATAAGATAGACCCAGCATCTATAGTACATGTTGGGGTTTGCCAGAACGGTGCGAGAGGCAAGATATCGGG
>NW_017296614.1:0-321 GCF_001594075.2 Trachymyrmex cornetzi | reverse complement strand
ATATTCAATTTTTTTTTACAAAAGAAACAATACTAACAGTTATTAATAATGGGTGCAAAGAATACAGACAATTCTAACGTAGGCAGCCATTTTGATTTTATTAAGATTGTCAAGATGCGCGCGCAGAGAAGGACAGGATGGCCTAAGACGAAGAGGAACGATTTCATTACCATCGTTTTTTCCACCTCTCTCTCGCTCGGTAAATACGTTGATAGATATATCATTCAAAAATTCAAATTTCGTTATTTGTTTTAGAGCAACGGGAAACTCGATACCCTCAAGCTTCAACACGGTAGTATAATCTGGATACGACGATTTTCT
>NW_017296613.1:587030-588030 GCF_001594075.2 Trachymyrmex cornetzi | reverse complement strand
AAAATAAAATTTTTTATGTAAAAAAACATGGCGTGCTGCTAGACCTCAAAATATAATAAGTAAATGTTACATAAAAGAAATAAACAATGTTTACCGTTTAATTAACATTAATTAGCATTAAAATTACAATCACAATTACAATTAAGATTATAATTAATGTTAAATCTACTTTTAAATTTAACTTAAACCGCATGTCTTACAAATCTGAAATTATTATTATAGTCTTATACGTGTTACGTCCAAGCTCCGATAATGTGGATGAGAAGGTTTAGGGAAAGAAAAGGATAAGAAGGGAGAAGCATGGAAGGACGTTAGAGCAGACGCTATGTCTCGCATGCATCTGCGGGAAAGGATGGAGCGAGTCGAACGCACCGTTTATTGCTCTGAAATATGGGTCAGCGTCCCGAAGGGACGATATAACACCTGTTTCCGTTGAGTAGTGCGATCGTCGGTCCGACTTTTGAGTCAAGGAACTTAATCCTTATAACTCGGGACCGGACCATATGCGATCTCTGACGCGGGGTGGGAGTAGATACGAGGTCTAATAATCTTAAAATAAATACGAATTATGGATCATTACGTTCGATACATTCTACTTTTATTACTTATTATTAAAATACATTAGGATTATTACTATATACTTAAAATTAAATTACACTTTACTATTTAAATTAGGAAATAGTCAGGACATTACGTTTAATGACATTGCGTAAATTCTATTGCAAAATTCTAACGAGTGAACAATTCCATTAAATTATATATGTATATATTTTTTATAATAATGGATCATCTGAGTATACGCTTCTGGTCAGTCAGTGTTATAGCATGTGACAACAATTTATAAGTTTAAAAATAAAATATTCACAGAGTTCAGAGATAAAATTACATATTTATAAATATAAAACACTGACTAACTGGCTATTTTTAATTTCGATCATAATATTACTTAAATAATTTTGTTGACCGCATGTGTGTATGTATGTATGTGTGTTTAAGGTTA
>NW_017296613.1:581408-585582 GCF_001594075.2 Trachymyrmex cornetzi | reverse complement strand
ACCCTTATGGTGATGACGAAGGTTCGAAGAAAAGAACAGTGGAGTCTGGACGTAACATACGCTTTTACAATATATAACGCACACCATATAAATACTTATTCTATATTAAATCTAAGCCGCATACCTATCTAAATCTGGTCGCACATATGAACGCGCTGTATGTTATTAATTCTCTTTCTTAAATCTCTTTATTATACACACACACACACACACACACACACACACACACACACACACACACACACACACACACACACACACACACACACACACACACCCACACACACACACACCCACACCCCCCCCACACACACACACACACACTGTATATTATTAGCCCACCTCATTTTCTTTCTTAAATCTCTTCATTATTCTTTTTATTCGATATTATTTGATGATCATCTTATTATATTTTGAGATCCAGCAGCGCGCCAAGTTTTTTTACACAAAAAATTTTATTTTTATAAAATTTTCTCATTTTGTGATGCTTCGTCTTTAATTTTTTTGGATTAAATGTTGTATTCCATTGCAAATATAAAAGACTCTTGAATAGAAAGATAAAGTATCATTTTGTACCGTTTTGTTTCGTTAATTAAATGTTATATATTGCGATAAAATACATGTTCTTTTCGCAATTTACAAAATACAATAGTATATATTATATGTTGATATTATATGTCCTTTTTGCAATTGGCGTAATTTAAAGATTTTTTATTGAATTTTTTTTTTTAATACATACATACGTACTACTGAGGGGTAATTTATAATAAACAATTAATAATTTTACCACTTGAATTATATTATTTAGGTAACGGTTTTTTTTTAGTTTATGTAAAGTACAGTTTTTTTATTAAAGGTACATGCACATTTGGCGCCTTTTTTTTACCTTTTTTTAAAAAGGTAATATTGTTAAGATATCACGCATTTTGTAGTGCTAAACATCTTATATTCTCATATGATTAATAATATATCTCTTCACACGTGTGCGTATTACTAAAACATATTATTTATTATCAACGTTTTCTAAAAATAATGTAGAAATGTTTTTAGCAGCTCTAGGTCATTGCTTTTTTGTAACTTACGTATCATCAGCTTCAATCCAAAGTGAACCTTCTCTATACATACTTATAAAATGATCGTTTTCGATACATGAACCATAATGAAGTGTAGCATTCATAACTTTATACGGCTGTCCAGCTATTAGTATTTCACTTGTTGGAAGAGCACATAAATTAATTTTTTGTGGCACTTTTACTAATGTTCCATTTTGGTATGAAAATGAAATTAAATGGATAATTATCTGTTTCGTCTCAATGTTATTTCATTTTTAAATAATATATCATTTCCCTCACAACGTTCATATAATTTATTATTTTATTTGGACCAATGTAAAAATCAAGTATTTAGTAAATTGTTAAGACTAAAAGTTTCCTTGTTCGAATTGTTAACAAAAATTGAGAAAATAAAATTATTATTGTATTAACTTTTGTATCACCACATGTTATGCATCGACAAGTAGAAATAATTTGATGCTCAACCAAATTTTCTATAAAATCATATTTAGTACAAAAAACTACAACAAAATCAAATGGTCGTTTAATACCAGTCGAAAAATACTCCCCTAGATATTTTCGTACTGCATAGGTACTCAAATTAAGTACATATTCCGTTTTCATATCGATGCGCTAATATATTTAAAACATTTAGTTTATCAGAATTAAATAATTGTTTTCTAATAATACTTAAATGAAATAAACATTGTAATGCAGCATTGACATAACATGGAACTTTGTCAGTATTTTGAAAACCACGTATAACCCAAGAAATACTACTTTGTCGAACATTTTGATCTGACTATTGAACGGAAGTTATTATTTTCGGTTATGTCCATGGCGCATCTTTAATTTTACGATAACTCTTTTGAAATAGTAATAATAATTTGTGCTTCTGCTTTATGTAGTCGTTTAGCCGATTATATTCAATAAATGCTTCTTCACTAGTTATTGTAGATAAAGAATCATGATTAATCAAATACGCATTAAGGTTCACTATCGTTGCTAATTTTACTTTAATTTTATTAAGTGTTTAACTTAATTCCTGCCGCTTATTAGAGGGTGCTAACTCCAACGCTGGCGAGTGTCGACGATGAAGTCATATGTCTTTTGTAGTTTAGACATCGCTGAAAGTGATTCACAGGTTAGATTTTTCGACCCCAAAGAGATTTTCCAATCGATTGAAAATGAATGGCGAAAAGCTGTTTTTCCGACATGTGCTTCTTCATTACTTCGACCTCAAGAAAACCGCAGCTGAAGCGCATCGCTTATTATCCGAAGTGTACGGTGATGAAACTAAATCGGAAAGAACATGTGGAGTTTGATTTGAACGCTTCCGAAACGGTGATTTTGATGTGAGAGACAAAGAACTTTCAGGACAGCCGAAAAAATTTGAAGATGTCGAGCTGTAAGAATTGCTTGATGAGAATCCAGCACAAACGCTTTTAGGGTTGTCGAAACAGTTAAATGTTACTCCAATGGCCATCTCAAAACGCTTGCATGCCATGGGAAAGATCCATAAGGAAGGGAGATGGCTACCACATGAGTTGTTAGAAAGTGCTATTTCAAATCGTTTGACTATTGCGACTTCTTTGCTTGCCAGGTAAAGAAAAAGCAGTTTTTTGTAGCGCATCGTGACTGCCGATGAAAAATGGATTTATTTCGATAATCCCAAGCAGAAAAAATCATGGGTGGACCCCGGCCAACCATCCGCTTCAACGCCGAAGAGGAATATTCACGGGCATAAGACCTTGCTGTGCGTTTGGTGGGACCAGGAAGGTGCGCTGTATTACGAACACTTGGGTCCAAATGAAACCGTTACAGCTGATCGCTACAAACAGCAATTATACCGATTGAGTAACGAATTGATGCAAAGAAGATCATTCGTAGCCAACAATCGACGCAAAGTCATTTTGTTGCATTATAACGCTTGATCGCATGTCGCGAAATGCGTGAAGTAGGCACTTCTAGAGCTTGAATGGTACCTAAAGACTAGTACTTTCATTAGTGCAAAACCCCATATTAAAAAAAATTTTTTTGAGTTCACAGTAAGCCTTTGAAATAAGGCTCAGTTTTGCAGGTTACAAGGTGATATTAGCCCTTAAGTGTAACACCTAATAAGGTAGAGTGGGGTGTTGTGTGCCATGGGGTGTCGTGTGCCGTTTGATTTACCGCCATGTTTAACTAGTATGACGTCATCCGCGTAATGTCAGGTTACTTTGTAGACCTAATCTAACTTTTCATGAGCATCCGACGCTTGTGCACGCGTCCCACAAGTTTCACGAGTTGTTGTAGTTTCGTTGTGTTACGAAAAGTTTTGTGGACGATTTTTTTTCACGCAATTTTGCAGGCAAGTGGAGCGACAGGTAAGTCTTCAGATATTTAAAAGTATCTATGGACTATTGCCTTTAAAATGGTTAAAGTTATTTTGTGTAAATGTAGCGTGTAACGAGGTTATGGTGGCTATTTCGAAATGTAGCATATGGGGTGTTGTGTGCCACGGAATATGGGGTGTTGTGTACCACTCCATTTTCGACATTTTACCACGTGTCATACATTTTAGACGAATTATTTGCATTTTTCATGCAAATGTAACGTAATTGTAGTAATTTTTAAGTGAAACTTCATTACTTTTTTGTAATTTTTGTTTCTTTTTCATAGGATTTTCGTAGTCAGCATGCCTCGCAATACTTATAAAAATACGCCGAAGCCAGAGACCAATATTACTGGTACTGACTTACTTAGTGCGATAAAAGAGATGACAAAGCTGATAAAAGGAGAAAAAGCTTGGAAAAGAAGAAGCAAAATAGCGAAAATGGAACACCATCAAAGCGCACTTGTCGCACAAAAACCGTACTGGCAACAAAAACTCTAGAACTACAACAAAATCAAATGCATCTCGTTTAATACCAGTCGAAAAATACTCCCCTAGATATTGCGTAGGTACTCAAATTAAGTACATTTTCCGTTTTTCATATCGATGCGCTAATATATTTGAATTTAGTTTATCAGAATTAAATAATTGTTATCTAATAATACTTAAATGAAATAAACGTTGTAATGTAGCATTGGCATAGCATGAAACTTTGTCAGTATTTTGAAAACCACGTATAACCCAAGAA
>NW_017296613.1:577668-581021 GCF_001594075.2 Trachymyrmex cornetzi | reverse complement strand
GACTGAAAAAATTTGAAAAGCTGAAATGGTCCCTTTTTGGGAAACGATCTCCAGATCTCGGTATCGGCTGCATCAATTTTATTCGGACTGATTGCAATCGAAAGATACCGACGATATATAATAAAAGTGTTTTTAGATCTTTGATTGCGGCTTTAGTTTCTGAGTAATTTTAATCTAAAGTATATAAAAATTTCAAGCGGGCCGCTTGACAGCTTAAGGGGATGCTGGAGCGCCCTATTTTACCAATGAATTATGATTAATTTTTCTCGACTCGTTTCTCTTAATCTGCACTTACGGATTGAAAAGTCCTTCTCCACAATTAAAGTATCGACTACAACACAGGCTGCAAACTACAATTTAATACGAAAAATGAAAGAAAATTTAAGACTTACAGTTTTGTTATCGGCTTCTGTATTCGACACATCGCAATATGTGCTGCATACAAGAGTCTCAGATTTTACTCGTTTAAAATAAGTAGCTTGCAGCCTACAGAAAACCTCGAAAAACAATACTGTGCCTGTAAAAATGAGCTAGGAGTTAGGCTTTAGTATAAGAGGAAAGAGTTGACAAAAATTTCGTTCGTATGCTACGAATAAAGTTGACGTGAAGCCATGAAACCGAGCATTATTTTAGTTGATCTCTTTCTAAGAGATGGCGTTGCAATATGTTAGATAAGGACAGATGAATGCGTTTGAGCGAGACACAACGATATATAATAATTATAAGAAATGAAAGGTGTCACTATTGTCAAATTTGTAATTTGAAAAAGTCTGTACTATCGACCTTGATTAACTTCGACCGTCACTGGCGTCACTCCAATATCCCCTTAACGTGTGAACGTCATTGCGTATATATTCCGCTACCAAATTCGCGAGGCTATAAACGGTATGAATATGTACGTAATGATGTTCACACATCAAGCGGCCTGTTTTATATTTTTAATTTAAAAGTAACTTATTAAAGTATTAAAGTAACTATACAGTGAAATATCGACACATATAATACAGTGCTAATGAAACTGTAGACAAAATAAGTCGGTAAATGACAGCAATAAACGCATGCCATCTACCGTCGAAAACATGAAAAGGAGATGACTTTTGAGGCGACGTATCTTACATATAATTTTGACATTTCGGATTTCGCATCACGATATCTCCGTTCGTGGGTCACGTAGAGGTAAAATAAACGTTTATATATATAATTCGGACCCAAGCTGTCGATGGAGCTCATATTCAGAACTCGATCGGTCTAGCCTTTATTAAAAAAAACGAGAATTTCGGATGCTCGGATGCCCGCAACTCGCTGACTCGCGTAAAAACACGCATGTCTCGCGCTGCGCGCCCACTTGGCGCGAGACACTACCGTGTCTCTTGATAGGGGTGTGTTATATAGGGAGGATCCCGTTTGCCTACAGTTCTGATTGTACACACCACTCATATCAACTGGTACCTAGTAATTTTTCACTGTTTTGCCAATGAGATTATTTTATTTTTAAATTGGCCAATCAGCGATACATGTGTGCAATATGCGATGTGTGCAATCGGAGCCAACCAGTTATATAGCTACTCATAGGAGGAGGAGTGGATATGTACGCCTCATGAAAAATTTACAAATAATGCATATAAATAGGACATATAATGACACAATAACTTATAAAATGTGTTTATAAAGTTTTATTAAAGAATAATAATGGTAAATACATATATAAAGTAATAAATAATAATTAAAATCTTCCTACATATATTACAAGTGTTATGACATGAAGTACATATTTCATATAATGCGTTTATTGCATTTAGTGCACTGAATTCAATCTGCGCGCTTTGTATGTTTTGGACATAAATCCCGCTCGCTAAAAATGCCGTATATCCCAAACATGTGGGATATACAAGACAACAAACTAAACAAAGAATACGAAAGCAAAGCACTTGTATTTTACTTTACAACATGCTTTACTATTCCACTACACGTATGTATCACGAAATAACCACTAAGTCTTTTACATGCCCTACAGTTACCATTTTACGTAGACTTTAATTTATGATGGCGTTACTTATTACAGTGACAAATCGATTGAAATCACAATAATTTCATTAGTATTAACAGTAAGAAACTGAAATCATCACACGATACTAATATAACCAAAGTAGTATAACCATGTAACAGAGTAGTTGCGGGAAAATTACCCTCACTCCTTCTATTTTTCTGATTTCTGCGGCATAAATCTCAGCGCGGCGTATTTGCCGGAGTTACCCTGTATGTATGTATATACGAGGGGCACTATTTATATTTTGAGCCTTGGCAACACTGAGTGTTGTCAGGTGCCATCGGACGTTTCCACTAGAAAGTTTGACATTTTTGACCATAACTTTCTTCAAAACGTTTTGTTATTTGAGCGCGATTTGTATTGTTTACAGTCACTTAAAAATTGTGTCTCAGCGAAAAAATGGAATTAACTCGTGAAAATTTTCGTGCAATGATTTATTACGACTTTCGACGTGGATTATCAAGACAGGAGTGCATCGATCAACTTACTTCCACTTTTGGCGATAAAGCCCCATCCTTTGCCACTGTGAAACGCTGGTATAACGAATTTAATCGTGGTCGCCGTTCGCTCACCGACGAAAATCGTGAAAGTCGTCCAAAATCAGTTGTGTCAGAAAACATTGATGCTGTGCAAAAACTAATAATGCAAGATCGTCATGTGACATACTGTGAGATTGAGACAACCTTGGGCATTAGTTCCACCAGCATATATGAAATATTGCATAATCATTTAGCCGTGAAAAAGGTTTGTTCTTGTTGGATCCCACATAATCTGACAAAATCTCAAAAAGATGCTCGTGTCGATTGGTGCAAACAAATGCTTAAGAAATTCAATGGCGGTGCTTCAAAAGACGTGTATAAGATTGTAACAGGTGACGAATCATGGATCTATGCGTATGAGACGGAAACTAAACAACAGTCGACTGTATGGGTGTTTCAAGATGAACCAAATCCAACAAAAGTTGTTCGCGCTCGAAGCACTTCGGAACAAATGGTCGCCTGTTTTTTCGGAAAAACTGGTCATGTGGCAACAGTGCCTTTAGAGGAACGTAGAACGGTCAATTCTGAATAGTACACAACCATTTGTTTGCCGGAAGTCTTCAGGGAAATAAGGAAAACAAACAAACGCCGCCGGATCATTCTTCATCAAGACAATGCCAGCTGTCACACATCTCGTCTAACAACCGACTATTTGAGCATTCAAAAAAGCGAATTAATGGGTCATCCACCGTACAGTCCTGATTTGGCACCAAATGACTTTTTGTTCCCGAACGTCAAGAATAAATTGCGTGGACAACGATTTTCGT
>NW_017296613.1:573746-576550 GCF_001594075.2 Trachymyrmex cornetzi | reverse complement strand
CGGAGAGGGACCCAAACTTTAATTTGCTAATAACTTTAAAATTCCATTAATTAACGAGAAACTAATTTGATTCCTCAGTTCTAAATTGAATTCGTGGCAATCATGCCGAATTTTAGTCCGACATGACTAATATTTCAATGTGAAAAACCCTTTTTTCAAATTTGTCACGTATTACCAATTCCGGGAAATTCGAGCTCCCCTTCCTTCCGACTCGCGAGCGCCACAGACTGGCGCCTATATAACTGGGTGAAAACCGAAACCGGTGTTATTATTGATCAGTCATTTTTCTTGATCGGATCATTCTGATGAATGGATCGGAAGCCGAAAGGGATATTCCTCAATAATATCGCATATTTCAAAAGAAGAAAGTACGCATGGGTTAATTTATTTCAAGCTTCCTCTTTCCCTCGGGCTGATCGCACTTCTAGGTGCTGCTCAGTTATCCCCTTCTCCTAGGCTAACCGCGCTTGTAGGAGCTGCTAAATTCTTTCTTCCATATTACTAGAGGAAGGTCACCGATACCGACATACTACTTTGTTTTTAGACAATATTTCTTAAACAAAAGGTAAAAATACAACTTCAAAAACATAAATACAAAATAAAAAGTGTCTTCTATCAGATAGTATAAACAATTTTTATAATATTGTTTGCAATTTTGCAATAATTAAGTTTTTCGTAAGTTATGCAAAAATGAGCGTCTGACAAAATGGGGTCCAAAACTGACATAGTAGGCAATAATACCAACATTCCTATTTTATAAATAAAGATATACCCTATTCTGTAAAGAAAACCAATTTATGAAACTATAAACATTAAAAATGACATAATATTATCAATAATACAATCACTATTATTTTAATTACGCAATTTGCAAAAGAACACCATAAGAATTTTCTTCTCGGATTCATAGAATTGGTTTTTAGCTGATTTGGTATAGAAATAAGCCACAAATATATGAATTATAAGTTTGTACTTCTTTAATTAGCTAAACAGATCATGATTTTATTCGTATTAATAAAGTGCAATAGTTTATAGTTTCTGAGAAATAAGGGGGGGTTATTTTAGGAGACCTATGTCAGTATCGGCGACTCTCCTCTATTATCTGTTTCTTCAACAATTCTTTTAATGCAATTAGTCAACTAATCGCGTCGGTAACACAATAAAAATACTTTTTCTATAAAATGACCAAACGAGAGATCCACGTCAACCTCAATATAACCAGCGTGTCAGCCAGTTCCGTATTAAATAAAAATTCAAACTTTAATGTGGCGTTATATTCTGCTTTCATTCAATCCACTCCTCCATCTCCTCCCGATGGATATGAAATGATGAAACTTGAATTGCTCGGATCCATCATAAATTTCTTTGCTAAATGAACGTTAATCAATTTGATATTTGTTACAATTACAATTATTCGCTGAAGCATTATTCGCTGAAGCCAATGGCGAATTCAACAAATAGTTTATAAATTGCTCAATCAAATTATTCACGATGTCGCATGTTTGTAAAGAACAATGGCGAATTCCATCACAAAAAAACATTAACTATTAATTTAAAATCCTAAGTCAATATTAATAGATCAATTATTATAGAAAACTCCTGTAGCATGCGATACGCCGGCGCTAGCGGTCTCATGGTTTGTCGCTCGACCTGTGACGCACTCCCACTCTGATCATACCTTCCCTACTCTAGTAAACACTCCGTCACTCTTCCAATCCTGTGTTTTGCCCGCCCGCCGCGCTGGACCGTCTCTTTCTCTCTCTCTCTCCACTCCGCACTCAGCAGCGACGCGGCTCATAATATAACGCCAAAAAATATTCAATCCGTGACTATTAGTCATCCTTAATAAAAGAATTCGAAATATTTCTGACGACAGCGGCGGAATGAGACACGATAGATCGTAACATAATTGGTGACAGCGGTGGAATGATACAAAAACCGCTACATCCTAACGCAGTAATTTATAAACGCGAAAATATTTAAATTCGTTACACCTCGCGTCGTAACAATATAGTTTGTTTAAAGTAGAAATATTAACATATTTGTAAAAATGAGGCCCATATATTAAATTAACATTCAGATGTACTAAAAATTCTGTATAACTGCGCTATCACTAGACAAACCAAATATATGCGTTATCTACATCAGAGATGGGCATGTATTTGAAATACTTTTATTTGAAAAACAGTATTGGTAAGACAATTATATTTTGTATTTTGTGTTTGTTCAGAGTACATGAAAATATTTTGTATTTTGTATTTCATGGGAACATATAAAAGTAATTTGTTTTTTTTTTAGGCTCGACGACGCGCGTCACGTACCACTCGCGCAAATCAGTGTATCGGTATAGTTCATAGTTCCGGGTGGCGATACTCTTGTTCTCGCGTTAGTAGTTAAGTAAGGCGGGTTCTAACCCATGGGGCTAGAGGGGAGCGCGGGGCGCGGGAGGAACTCGTAGGCGCGGGGGGTACTCTTAGCGCGGGGAAGGCGTGGGAAGGTCGCCGCTAAGTGTTGCCAGATGTGGTGATTTATCGCCAAACTGGTGATTTTCGACTTGGTCGGGTGACTTTATTTTCGGATTTGGTGACTGAAATTCCGTGTAGCAGTAGTTGTGTGGTCTTGTGATCTATAGAAGTTGCGTGCATATGTTAGATAAAAGAACAGATGTATGCGTTTGAGTAAGACAGAATGATATACAGTAATGACATTTACTGACTTTGAATTCATTGATATAATGAACTTTTAATAGATATTATGAATATTTTATTGAGTATTTTTTATTAGCTAATAACTGGATTTATTAA
>NW_017296613.1:573116-573684 GCF_001594075.2 Trachymyrmex cornetzi | reverse complement strand
GGTTGGAGCTGGATCTTCGTTGCTTTAAATAATTCAATCTTGAATTACTAATATATACTATATATGTACTTGCATATATACCATATTGTAGTCTTTTTTGAAACTGCGCGCCGAATTTTTTCCGGACCAAATAAACGCAATTAAAACTACTCTAGTAATCGCGAATTAAATTGCCAAACAATTTAATAATTTGATGCTACCATCAAGCATCATATATTATAAAGATGTTAATCTATAAAAACTATTAATTTATTGCGAAAAACTATTAAATTTATTGCGAAAAATATTACCTCGGCCGGGACTTGAACCCGGATCTCTTGTAAACCGTACGAGCGTCCTGAGCCATTAGACTACCGAGGCCTTAATTTATTAATATAACAAATCACTGTTTATTAATATGCTGTTCTTGAATATATCATAACTTAATATAACATTTAATTAAATCAATGAAAAAGTTCATTCTTCCAACAAATATGTTCATATATTTAATAAATTCATTTATTAGATGTCTATTATAAAATTTTGTAGAGGTGATAAAATACATTCATTATATTAACGCATTTTTTTT
>NW_017296613.1:567707-570520 GCF_001594075.2 Trachymyrmex cornetzi | reverse complement strand
GAAGTACATTTTTTCAGCCGTTCGTACAAGCGGGTATCACAAGACTGATTGCATCCGCGTAAATTGTGGCGTATATGGTAATACTTCTGGAATCGAAGAGGGGAGACAAACCCTCTCCCTCTTTCCAAGAATTTCGAACGTGTCGCGACACGTTTTATCACGTCTTCTTACATATTTTCTTTGTCATGAGTTTATACATACAAACATACATACATACGTTTATACGTACATACGTTTATACGTACATACATACATACATACGTTTATACGTACCTACGTTCATACATACGTTTATACGTACATACGTTCATACATATGTTCATACATACATACGTTTATACATACATACGTTTATACGTACATACGTTCATACATACGTTCATACATATGTTCATACATGCGTTCATACATACGTTCATACATACGTTTATACATGTATTACAAAGGAAGGGAAAAGAAATACATAACAAATACGTTAACGTATTGTTTATTTAAAAAAATTCTTTTTGCAACCACCAGTTATATATTTTCAATACATTTTGTAACGCGCAATTCTTAACATGTTGTCCGCATCGCATAGTATTAGCAACATCTAGATTAATTAAAGATTCCATGTCTTCGTAAACTGCATCCAAGGTCTCGATGCACACGCGTTCTCGCTCATCATCCAGAAGCAAGTTCCACAGCCACGTTCGTTTCTCGAGTCTCTTGACGTATACGATAGCATCATCTTCAAATACAGCCGCAGTAATCAGACGTTTCGCCTCGCTGTACGGGATCCTCCCGTCCTCCCATCGCAATCCATGGTGATAAGCAATCAACCAGGAAGCGCAAGACCTGTCGGATCTTGTCAAAAATTTCCATGGCACGGGACTCGTAAAAATGTAATGCGTGAGAACGGTCCCCTGTTTCAGCACCGCTACTTCCTTCACGATAAAATTCTTATTAACGATGAATCCTTGTAGATCCACAAACGTCGGTATGGCCATGACGAACAACTTTTCGAGACTGCACCTCATTCCAGTTTTTTCTCTCTCTTTAAAGTTCTAAATACATGTTGATGCAATTTACATGATCTTGCGCACAACGTTGGTCAACGGATTGTTCTGAGCCACGCGATCGTGTATGATGAGACAATAGGCTGTTGTATTTGCGAGTACATTCTCCTTGCAGTCAAATTGTATGCGTACGTCCACAGTGGCACTCTTGACGAATTCGTTTTGTCGCGAGCAATAAATGACCACAAAAGGTCCTTCCCGGGTAAATGAGAGCACGTTGAGTAGCGTTTCGAAGCAATCAATTCCATAATATGCTTTACGAAAACGGGAGTACATATCAAACAGGACGGCGTATCTCTTTTTACCAAAATCCATATTTAAATCGTCGTAAGGATAAAACGTTGAATTTAAATAAAGTTACACGTTACTCAAATTACAATCGTCAAACATGCTACCATTTTGTGACATAACATTCTTTCGACCGGTCTGCAAAGCAAAGATAACGTATCGCGGCTTCTCAAGCTGAGTCGCCGTTTTGACGGCCCATGAATGCTTTGTCGTATTCTGTAACAGAGGATACTCGTACAGATCCCACGAGCGAAAACTCATGCTCAGATAACGACCGCTTTCCAATGTTCGCAGCATTGATAATTTATTGATCTCGTTTAATGCAACGTGAGGCATCCGCCACTGTACTTTAAATAATTCAATTTCAGACTCCGTCACAGGATTTCCCACCAAGCAATTGTTGTCGTTGCGCGCTCGTATCAAAATCAATTCGTGGCGAGCGTTGACGATCAGACGTTTGTAATCTTCGCAAAAGCCCAACAGCATGCTGAGTGGCACGCAAAAATTAAAATATCCTTCCTCTGTGTCGGATCTAGTGTTCCATCCAGCGTTCATCGCAATCAAAGCTTTGTCATACGTCAGCGACACGTAATTCTTGAGCGTGCTAGTTATGCCCACGTTTCTGTTGCGGTCAATCTCCACACCGTTGAGTTCATATCGAATTTCATCAAACATGAATGCCACGCAATTATTTACAAGCGTCGTTGGCGTCTGATCGTTTTTCTTTTTCACCGTCAATCTTCCTTCGACGTTGAGAAAACTTTCGCACGGCAACGTGTACAAATCCTGTTGCTGTATGGGTATTCTTATCTCGTCGCTGTACCCGAACGTTGTATTGGCGAACGGGTTGTACGTGTGAGTCTCGATCTTGACGATGCGATCGTCAAAGATCGGCTCACCAGTAATATTCAAGATATCAATCATTTCAAAAGTTGCGCACCGCGAATCCCAAAGATTGTAAAAATTTAACGTTCGACGTGCTGAGTTTCTTCTTCATGATGCAACTAGGTGAACGAGTGTTATCGAGCTGTGACGTCACCGGCCTTGTAAAGAATTCGTTATCTCTCTGCGTGCGCTCCGCTCCGTTCAATACGAGCATCTCACGCTCCCCGTTATCGTTGCCGCTGTCGCACGTGCAATCTGATGGTTCTCCGCGAAAATCGAGCAATCGTCCGTTCTAGTCGACGACGCGTATCGTTAGATCCGTAATGCTCTGTGCGGTGATCGATAAGTAAATGATCTGCGCGAGCCTTTCCGATATCTTATATCCCGGTGGCACGTTCGGCGAAAATTCGTGTATCGTGTGCACGCTTTTGCCGTTGCTGTACTCGCCCGCGGTCACGTTACACTTTACGCGGATAACGTTTACGTTCATTATGTTGATCGACACGTCGGATTCGTGCCATTTTCGCGGTCGCAGTATACGCTTAGACGAGAATCCCAGCAGCGATCCAATGCTGTTAGGCA
>NW_017296613.1:566354-566590 GCF_001594075.2 Trachymyrmex cornetzi | reverse complement strand
CATGCCGCCTCGTTTCGCCGTCGGTAGTATCCGTTTTTTCGCTGTCTTTTTCTGCGTCGTCTTCTTCTTCTTTTTCTTCGGTTTCATGCCCATGCCGATCTTGGTCATGGTTTACATCGCTGCCCAAACGGCAGCAGCGGCGGCTCTCTCGCTCAGAGCCAAATCTCTCGCGGTGATGCGTCCTAGCGCTTTATCGGCGAGTACCTTGTCCGCCGCGTGTCTATCGGTGAGATCGG
>NW_017296613.1:565700-566203 GCF_001594075.2 Trachymyrmex cornetzi | reverse complement strand
AACAGACTGCCGCCCGACGCTGACATTCGCTACAGTCCTTTATCTTCGGTGTCGGACCGTCGATGTGCGTTCATTGCCACGGCTGATTGTAGTGCTCATCGCAGCGACGATACGTTCGAACCTCCGAATCCACCTTCACGTGTTCCGGAAGTTTGTTCCACACATTGTCGATATAGTCACCGTATACTCGTAACAGTATGACCTTCGGTATATACTGTAACTGCTCAGCGCTCAAATCCAGAATGTCGGAAGGATGACACAGCGCGAGATACATTTTATTACTGCGCGACTCGCGGATTCACGCGCCTTTAAATAGGCGGTCGAGAGCGCACAGCTCGTAGTGCGAGCATTCGTGCTGCAACCGCTGGTGATACGCGTCACGAACTGCGACGCGAAATCGCGAATGACGGGAGGCGGCACGGAGAAGCGCAAGCACGGCGAAATGCTACCGAGTACTATACGCGCGATCATTTGCGGTCCGTCGAATTGCGGTAAAACCAACG
>NW_017296613.1:562762-564593 GCF_001594075.2 Trachymyrmex cornetzi | reverse complement strand
GGATGGATTGATGTTTGGCAATAAACGTTTCGACGTGGATGACGCGGACAACATAATTATTGACGGCGTACTATACGCCGGTACCCCCGGCCTTTCCGAGTTGATTTTCAAGAGAATTCCCGACGATCTCCTCTACACGGAAGACGATATGAACAAGTACAACAGCATGCTGTTGATGACGAGCGTGCACAAACACAAGCATCACTCGCAAGGTTGATTATTGGGCAACAGGGGATACAAGTACAAACACATAATCGCACCGTTGATGTCGATGACACCCAAGAAACAGAGTATGAAATCTGGAAAGGGATTACCTCGCGCAATGACGCTAAACGACAATGCGATCGATTACGTGCACTGGGACGATCCCAACGAGCTGGTGGATCGTCTACGATTGCTCGACGCTTCGCACTGAGCGGGCAACAACGCTTACGAAAACGAGATGCTGTCTATTATCGAGGAACTCCGCGAAGCCGGTCTTATTATAAATTAAATCGCGTATCGACGAAACGAGTCAGTCGAGTGACAACAGCAAGAAAAAATACATTATTTTCTTGTATATTACGCGTCGAATCATGAAAAAGAGATCCGATAAAAAGAGAAAAGTTAGCTCCGAGAGACGTCAACTCGTCGAGGAATTGCACGCTCCTGCGAGAAGAAATTTTCCGCGAAGGCGCATCATAGTCCAGGGATACGATGATCTGTGGCAGGCTGATATTGTTGAGATGCGCCCGTACTCGAGCTTCAACAGAGGCCAAGACAATTGAATCTTTGCAGTCGTCACAATCACATACTAAGCTTTAAAAACTAAATAATTTTTTACGAATTGACGATTCTAATGTGACAAGTATTGCAACGACGTTTCATATTATTTTATTCTCACAATGACGGATCGACGAACATATTTAATGCGATTTAGACAGCAGAAACCACATCAAATCTCCAATGTTTCCTCCACACGGCCGAGCAGTCGTTTTGTGAGCAATGTTTCTTCAACAGGGTAGATAACTATGTGGATTTTTGAACATTTTAATCACTGGATACTCAATGCGTTGAATGGAAATTGGTATAAATGAGGAAGGCTCCATTCTGCAGCCGAAACATGTTTTGTTAGCATATGCGTTTTTGCAACTATATAATCACACGTAAGGATAATTTAATTTATGTAATCTTCTTAATATTGTTATTACATTAATTTTTAAGATGTACGTATTAATATATCGGTTACGATATTTTCAGAAATTCGTTTTTATATTCTGACTCTCACTCGCCCTTACTTTATACTTAATACACTATAATAAAGTCATGTTCTAATCAGTATTTTTCGAGTTATAAACCTTGAAAGTTACAGTATCGCCGACATTAGCATTACCCAAGAGGACCAAATGATGGTCTAAAACTTCTTGAATGTAGTTGAGGGTCATGATCTCATTTGTAAAACCAAGACCGTTAGATTATTCCTCCTTTTTCATTTTTTATGTAAAAATGAATTTTTGGTAAAAATGAAAATTAGAGGAACAACCTCCAATGGCTTCAACCAGAAATATTATCAAAGTAATGATCTTGAACAACATAAGAGATTTTACTCATCGTTCGAGCACCTTGGGTAATGTTAACGACAGCGATATTGTAACTTTCAAGCCTTATGAAAGTATTGATTAGAACATGATTTCATTATTGTATTTTGGGAAGCTGTTGAGGTAAGCTGTAAGAATATGCAATGAAATATATGGGATTCCATTGATGATTTTTACGTGACCTTCAAATAATATCACAATGGCATCATCTCATATCTCCCTTGAAGTCATAAAAAGGAGGATGCTCATAGTAT
>NW_017296613.1:557538-557880 GCF_001594075.2 Trachymyrmex cornetzi | reverse complement strand
TTTATAATGTAGCACGAAAAATGCTGATAAATTACCATTCGGTATATTATCGATATTTTTAGTTTCGTGCTACTCCGTGTAAATGGGGGCGCAGCACCGTCTTACATCGATTTTCCAATAAAATCTCCTAAATCTGTATTATCGACCTTAATTGAGTTCCGCTGTTGCTTTAGCATCCCCTTATCGCACCATTATTTTCGTCCTTCATCAGACCTGGTACCTTTTTATCCGCGAGAGGCATACCGTACGCGTTATCTGTAGGATAATCGATCGTGTCGAATCTAGCGATATCGCGTTTCATAGTCTCGTAAACGTCCTCGCATTCGACGCGGTATATAAGAC
>NW_017296613.1:556563-557445 GCF_001594075.2 Trachymyrmex cornetzi | reverse complement strand
TCGAGTATACACATGCCCACGTAAATCGGCTTGTTGAACTTCACCTCGAGTTTGCGCAGTTCGACGGCGATTAGATTCTTCGCAAAGATGCTACGACTGTGGAAATTCGGTTTCGCGATCATTGCCTCCGCGCCGTATCGTCCATCCCATTTTGTTATTAATTTTACGTCGACGTGATTGCGCACATTCTCCATAGTCTTGCCGAAAACCGCGTTGTTCATTAGTTTATACAAATTTTTTTTGAAATCGTTTTTCGCGCGCGTTCTAAATTGTGTATTAAGTTCAATGTACTCGCGGAGCCATGGAGATTGAGTAAATTGTAGTATTCGATGAATCTTTGTTACGCGAAGACCGTGACGAGTACATTGTTGCAAGTTTCGGTAGTGGATGATGTAACGCTGTTTATCGTACAGCGTCGCTAGAAGTTTATCCTCGCGCTTGCCGGGCGGCTTATCGCGCGTCGGGCAGAAAGGCAGGTCAATGTGTTGATCGTGCAGATGTTGCGGATACTCGAGATCGACTTCGAGAATGTAACCGGTAGGCGAATCCTGAGCGATCGCGCTCACGTCAAAGTTTGCAGCGTCTTCGACCCATCGAAATTCGGCGTACGGCAATGGTTGACACATCGCCCATCCGTACAGATTATTCACATCGTAGTACATAAGGTACGACGACGGTTTCGATGAATCGTACGAACGCATGTACTTGTTATTAACCTGCGCGTATCTGCCGGAACATTGACTGAGGCTACCGCGTATGCCACGCTCGATGAACATAACCATATCGATGTCGGTGAGCAACTCAAATCTTACGCGCGTATGTTTTAGCATGGCGTCCCACGTAAAACCTGGCAGTGTATAATAATGCGTGGGATCGAGACCA
>NW_017296613.1:555860-556442 GCF_001594075.2 Trachymyrmex cornetzi | reverse complement strand
GTGAGCGTAATCGCTCTCGGATACTGTATCGCCCATCAACGAACTATAAAATGATTCGCGAGGTGGTAAGCATCGCTCATTTAATTTGTCGACGCAGTCAACGTTCTCGTACGGGAATACACCTTTTCGCGTGAGTAATTCAAATTCTTCGTCCGATAATGTTGGAAATTTGGAACGTACGATTTTTAATTTGTCTCTGCTTAGAAACGACACCAATTTATCGAGGCTTGTACTGAGAAATTTATAGGAATCAATAAATCTTAATTTTATGCAATTTTTTTGAAAATGATGTTCGTTTTTATCTTTGATGCTATCGACATGTTTCGTGAACGAAATATATTTTTCTTTGGTTATCGGTAGTATATCTACATGTCCGTCGTACGCGGTAGCTATTTCTTTAATTATAAAGTGCGCGTCGTACCTCGACAAGTTGTGAAATACAACTGGAATATTAAATGAATTTTTATAACTAAGATTACAATTTGAATGTGCTGGACCGCGGTATCTACCGGTTAAGTGGCAATGATCGCGGACCCGCGTATCGTCCGACGCGAACGGCTTCTCACAAATATAACAACGCGT
>NW_017296613.1:555053-555582 GCF_001594075.2 Trachymyrmex cornetzi | reverse complement strand
CGTTCCCGGTTACAGTGGTTTCCAAATTCGAGCCATCTATCGTTCTCGCTCGGCAGTCGGATGCCGCAGTCGTTCAGTTTTTGACAGTCCACTTCGTACGTCTGCAATTTTTGGCTTGAGCCAAAATAATGTAGGCGCCTGTAAATAAAAAAATGAAAAAAAAATTATTGCTATTACAATTATTTTTTTTTTATTAGTAAGATGGAAAATAATAATTTTTTATGTACACTTACCGATCGCAGAAAAATTTCTTGTTCTTCTTTCTGCTGAGTTGTGAGCTCACGAGACGGGACAAATTTTTTATCTATGCAAAGTGGCCTACACCATCGTTGCGTAGATCTTGTAGATACAGCATGTTCACGTGCTTCTCCTTCTTGTCGCTGGTGAGCCGTAGAGGAAGGACCTGTTTATTCTCGATGCCGTACACGTTGATCGATACCGCGTTCAAACGTTCGAATTTTGGAATGTCTTTTAAAGTCACTAGAAACTCGATACCCGCGAGATTTAACACAGTAGTGTAATGTGGATA
>NW_017296613.1:554611-554819 GCF_001594075.2 Trachymyrmex cornetzi | reverse complement strand
CTCGATAACGTGCCGCTGGTACCACTCGCGCAAATCGGTGCATCTATATATCTCAATGTTTTTCGTAGTTATGCTCTTATTAACACGTTTGTCATTCGTCGCAAACTCACCGTTGAACGTGGTGTTTACTTTTACACTGCCGTGTCTTTCCACAGCGTCTCGCACTCGCTCTAGCACAACATTGCCAGCGTCTTCCAAAAACAGTCGC
>NW_017296613.1:552143-553742 GCF_001594075.2 Trachymyrmex cornetzi | reverse complement strand
AACTCTCGATCGCGTAGAAATTGCACCGGTGATATTCGCACACTTGTGTCTCTCTCTGTCGCGGTTTTTCCTAGAACGCGTATCGCATCTTTTCTAGTATGCAATACATTGCTTTCATCGTTCTCCATCTTCATTCGTTCCATTATTTCATCGTGATTCATGTTTCGTTCACAATACTGTTCACATTACTGTTCAAAATAGTTTTTAATTTGTGCACTGTGGACACTTGTTGCATGGAAATATAGTGTACAATGCTACTCTGCAGTTCGTACAAAACCGACCGCTCAGCGCATCAATATAATTGATATTATGCTTCTTTATATAATGCATTCCCACAGTGTCGATGTCAGCCAAAAGAACCATGCATGCAGCACATACGATTAAAGGACCGCCAGTTGTGTAATAAGACTGAATCATGGAGTATTTGGTGCGATCGTTCAGTGCACGGATTTCTGCAGCTGGTATAAATTTTTCTTCAAGATCCGTTTCGTATTCGCTCGCGTCACTGGCAAAACCAGTATCGTTGGATAACACGGATTCTTCGTCGGAATCTTGGTCCATTATCTCGTCAAAATCTACTTCCAAGTTTTCTTCTTCCATTTTTATTATAAACACACTTCATCTCAAATATTCGCGAACATGTCCGTAAAATCACACGTTTCCAGTATTCCCGGCTATGTCGACTATATCCACGACGTTCGCACGATAATTAGCTATACTTTTCACGCTGCTCTTGTTGCGACTGATTCGTTCGTCTTCCAGAACGTCAACTGTGGAACTGAGCGCTTATAATCTATTATATATTTCATTTGTGACTTCTTTGTCCCTTTGTTCATTAGGTCACATTTTCTTTAAAAAGTGGATAAGGTCGCATCTCCAGTGGCTCTTCATATTTTTCACTGGAGTACCATTTCACTGGAATCCACTTTCATTTTTTACTGTAGCAGAGTTATGTTTAGCCGAAACATCTGCGCTTCTCTTAGCGCGTCGCGATATGTCACCGATCTGACTGTGTATATAAACAGTGTACAAAGTTTTTTTCATTCAATCGTACCCGTCGATTACGAGCGATAAGACATGGATCGAGTAAAAGAATATATACACCGAAAATCGGCCGAGCGAAAGGGGTACCGTCCCTTACAGCAAGGTCCTCCAAGTCCACCACCACCATCGAAGGAAAACCCGAGATATTGGGAATGTCCTGGCGAAAAAACATCAAAGTCGCCAGCGTGTTCCTCATCATCAGCGCAATCAAAATATAAGCCATAAGGTATCGCATTTAGCGTGACTAGTGCTAATGCATTTTATTCTCCGCTGAAAAAGCGAATAGTGATTAAAAAAATTTTTGTTCTCTTTTTCAGAAAGCACTGCTAGCGATCCCCGAACCATCGATCGCATTCGAACGTTATCGATCGCAAAAAAAAAAAAATTAATAAAAATAGAAAAAATCAGTGTAATAAGTGTAATGTGAATAAAAAAATTTTTTTTCTCATCACTATATGTACATTCTTTTACTCCCCATCCTTTGCCTCAACGCACTAGTATATAACAATGTATTGTAAAAACTATATCATCAGTAAAAAAAAAAAAAATGTCATA
>NW_017296613.1:550521-551966 GCF_001594075.2 Trachymyrmex cornetzi | reverse complement strand
AAAAAAATATGGAACGCATAGCGGAAATGTCACGTTTATGCAATTCATCGACTGGAGTCCTATGTTTAGGGCCCTAGCTATCTGTTTACACAAACAACGGTGCCGCCGACTGGGGACCTTCCAACGACATCCCCGCGCTACGAGTACCCCCCGCGCCTACGAGTTCCCCCCGCGCCCCGCGCTCCCCTGTAGCCCCATGGGTTAGAACCCGCTCTACTTTACTACTATGCTTGTATTGCAAATAGTATGCTTTAAATAAAAGTATTTCAAATACATGCCCCACTCTGATCTACATTTGCTATACCGAACCGATCTATATAGAAACTATGAAAGCATATTTTTTTTCAGAAAATTAACATTTATGATACACTACTCAACAAAATTAAAGGATCACTTGTTCCACCCTGCAAAAATAGGTAAATTTCGAGATAGAATAACTTCGTCAAAAATCATCGTATCGAGATTTTTAAAAAAGCATTCTAAAGCTTGAAATCTCTACTTTTCAAACCTGTACTTTAAAAAACCGTATTACTCATATTTCATGAAGTTACGCAAACATAAATGAAGATGCATCAGATCTCAACATTTTTTACGAAATTTGCGAAGTTTCACGGAGCCAAGTAAAAATTGTAAACAAATGCGGTTGGCATTTTTCGAAAGAGTGAATCTTTACCTTCAATTTCTTTTTTCATGAAGCTTCATACGATTTTTTTTCACCGAGTTATTCAACGTTGAAGCAAAAACAACCCTTTTTATTCAATGTTGAATAACTCGGTGCAAAAAAATCGTACCGAGGTCTATAAAAAAGCAAATTGAAGGTAAAGGTTTACGCTTTCGATTACTGTAAACCGCATTTTTGTGTGATCTTTACTTCACGCCTAGACATTTGTAAAATTTGTACAAAATTTTCATATATGACGGGTATCCCTTTGTGTCCGTATAGCTCCATAAAGGATCAGTCGGATTGAAATCCCAATTACCGATTTCAAAAGTAAAGATTTCAACTTTTAAAATGCTTTTTTAAAAATTTCGTTACGATTATTATTTACGAAGTCATTCTATCTTGAAGTTAAAGGATCATTTAAAATTAGCTTTAAAAAGGTCAAAATCAAGGTTTACGTATTTCTGCGAAAAATGATTACAAAGCAATGTTTGAAATAAGCGTTTTAAAGCTTAAAACTAACTTCTGAATGCTTCAAATCATTTTTGTATGCAAAAACTTTATTATAAGTCATTATTTTTAATTTGCTTTTTTTATTCAACATTGAATAAAAACGACCCTTTTTGCTTCGACGTTGAATAATTTGATAAAAAAAAATCGTACGAAGCTTCATAAAAAAAGAAATTGAAGGTAAAGATTCACTCTTTCGAAAGATGTAAACCGCATTTGTATACAATTTTTACTTGGCTCCGTGGAACTTCGCAAATTTCGTAAAAAATTTTGA
>NW_017296613.1:547747-548745 GCF_001594075.2 Trachymyrmex cornetzi | reverse complement strand
TATACATATATACACACACACATATATATGTATATTAATAAATTAATAATAATAATGAATTATTATTGTATGAATTTTTAGTTTTATTTTGACAATTAATTCATCAATTGTTATATATAACTGTAATATATTCACGCGCGCGCGTGTTGTGTGTGTGTGTGTGTGCATCCACATCAGAGTTCTAGTTTAATCTATCACGTCTCTTAATTATTTTTGGGATTAGGGTAATCACATTAAATATAAAATATATTTAGAAAAAAGTTGTTGAATTTGAAATGATCTTCCTAATCTGCATGCAAAAATATTAAGATAGACTTGTCAAAATATTAATAGTTTATGAGATATATTACACACTGAGAGAAAGGATTTTGTTAATTTAGCAAGCCACCAGTACCTTTAACCGGTGATCGGTAAATATGTAATTGCTGCTAGTCTGCTATACCAACCAATTATAAGTAACAGAAACAAACTATATAGAATCTAACCTTTCTTTTGGATAGACTTTAGCTCGTTTACATAGAATTCGTAGATGATCGTGGAGTCTTAAGTTGTAGGAAACCGATCAAGCACAGTCAAATATAGGGAGATTACTTGACTAGGATTAATCAATTCCTTACGATTTGAGACCCTGCAACCGTCTACGACTTATATATATATATGAGCCTCTTATTTGCTAGCGATACTATTGATTATTTGTTACAATGACGAATTAATTTACAATTATAACAAATCGATTGTTTTTTTAACAAATATCACATTTGCTTTCCCTTGATTTGTTCCTATAACAAAATCTTTTCTCTCAGTGCACTTTATTCAGGTATAAATGTTTCATGAACTATTTTGAACAGTTGTACTTTAATATTTTTATGCTCAGAATAATGAATTAAATCAATTGGTTAATCATTCAAAATCAAAATGTAAAATGTTAATGTCTAATATCTTTTTGAGGTGTATGTGTGTGTGTGTGTGTGTGTGTGTGTGTGTGTGTGTGTGTGTGT
>NW_017296613.1:547025-547727 GCF_001594075.2 Trachymyrmex cornetzi | reverse complement strand
TGTGTGTGTGTGTGTGTGTGTGTGTGTGTGTGTGTGTGTGTGTGTTTATGTATATATCTGGATATATAACATTACATATATGTATATAACTCATACACAATGTAATATAATTACACTGTTAGAAATGTTCTTAAATTTCATCACATTTTAAGTTACACAATTTGAAATTAATTTCATGACATTACATCAAATTTAATGTCTTTATATTACATCAAATTTAATGTATTTATAATTAAAAAGTATATTTGTGTACATATACATAAAATTTAATTTATTTTATGAAAATTTATGAAATTTAATGTACTTTTCATAAAATTTTATTATAAGTACATTAAATTTCATAAATTTAATGTATACGTTCATTACATTTAAGTAACTACTGTAACTTCATTTTGAGTTAAATCATTCATTACTTTTAATTTCGTTCATAACCACAAGCTTCATTTACATGTAAAGGAAGCTTGTGGTTACATTTCTAATAGTGTATACAATATAATAATTATAATCTTTCATATAAGAGGTACATAAGTAAGCAAATATCGATATAGGAGTTGTGTGGCTCAGTGGAAAAGTGGCAGCCTCGTAGAGCAGACTTGGAGACCAGGCCTCGGTTCGAATCTCGACAAGAGCGGAGCTGATTTTCTCGTGCTATCGGTTATGCCTTACGACGAGTTATCTGTTACGAATTACTCGTGCTATCGG
>NW_017296613.1:538997-541324 GCF_001594075.2 Trachymyrmex cornetzi | reverse complement strand
TAAGTAATTGGCGCTGATGAAATTGGCCCAAATGGTGATTCTGTACGAGAAGCACCATTTGGACCAGTTTCATCAACGCTTAGCGCTTTTTTTTACCTTTTTTTAAAAAAAGGTAAGTTTGTATATAATAGAGCAGACTTGGAGACCAGGCCTCGGTTCGAATCTCGATAGGAACGAAGCTGATTTTCTCGTGCTATCGGTTATGCCTTACGACGAGTAATTTCGAGTGGTGAAAACGTGCAATGTGAGTGACGAGTGCTAAATGAGTATTTTGCACTCGTATAAGTTTTTTCACTCAAATTTACGTTTTTATCACTCAAAAATATTCGTAATGTATACGTTTTTACCACTCAGATATACTCGTGTCCTGCATGAGTGCAATCCGTTTTAACCACTCATTTTTACGGAAAAGTTCCTGTTTGCGACCTGAAAACGGAGTCATATTCACTAAGTAAAATGCACGTTTTCACCACTCAATTTAACCGTTCGCGCGGGCTAAAAACGGTGAAAAACTTTTATAAGGGTAATCCGTAAAATTTGGATCTTTAATTTCATCGAAAGGGAACATAACAGGTATCTCATATATTCTCGTTTTCTCTTGTACTAGTTCCAGCTTTGAGTGCAATGTTAGTGCTGCATAGCACGTTTGATAGGTTTCATCAATCATTACGTTATATGCGGCCCGAATTTCTACAAATTTGAAACCTTTCAGAATAGGAAAGAGAGAGACAGAGAGAGGGAGGGGCAAGAGGGGGGGGGGGGGGGTCGTGCATATATTGTGTGAAACTCCTTTTGCTTCGTATGTTGCATTACCAATCACATTATATCCGGGACCGCGAATAATGATCTTTCGTATCGCACGCACGCATTTATATACTATATAGACGTATGGATGACAGCTGCGTAATTCTGCTAGTGAGAGATACACGAACCGCGGTGGGCCGCTATCAGATAACCAAATCGAATAAATTTCGTTACAGCAATAGAATACGCGCGTAGTAGGTACTGTTCACCCACAGTTTAGTTCCAACACTCTGCACTGCGAGTAATATACGAGCAACGGTCTGCTCTTGCTACACCAGTGCGGTGGCAACGACATAACAAAGCTCGACCCGAAATACCGCGTGCCCAAAACACATTATGCCCGTGATACCGTTCGCTCTGCCTAATCAGATCGAAATCACGCTGCGACAGATTATCGCGACATTGTAGGCGACCTCGTAAAAAACACATGCGAAGCAATGTGACTACATGTGATTGTATAATTGCTATTTCAAATTTGTTTATTGCTACGAAAAGACTTTATTTGTCGTATGACGACATGCACGTAATGTGGAATACATCGAGGGTTGAAAATATGGAATAGATTCCATGCATGATGCATGTTAGCAACTTATTCGTGATCAGATTAGGTTCGGTTAGATTACAACATGTAACAAGCATTAAGCCGCGAGTACTATCGCTGTAATTCTGTATTTAAAGTGAAAAATGTGGGTTTTTATCATAATTAAATTGTTCATTATTGAACAAACTGAGCTGCAGCCATATTTTAAAGTATCGATGTTGCTAAACTGTTCAAATTTTGTCTCGATTGTCGTTGTTTGACCGTGTATATGCAATCGTTTTCGACACGATCATGTTTTGTATCAATTTCCAATTTCACTACGTAAATAAAACCCGTTGAGAGAAATCAACAACGGTTGCTGGCTGGAATCGACGATTCAGAAGCGTCGCGTATAAATTTAATAACTTACAGAGTGAACAATGCTACAGAATGAAATAAAATATGTCGCTCATAGTCTTTGGTACAACTCATCAAAAAAAAGTTTGACTTGTCTGACAATTTGTGGATACCACGCCAAAAAAATTGTTGCTCTTTTGAGCCAAACCAGTCATCTACCCATTTTCGTACATCTTCGTAAGAAGTGAAACGCCGCTGAGCAAGTGCGTGTCCCATCGATGCAAATAAGTAGTAACCGGACGGAGCCAAGTCTGGCGAGTAAGCCGCATGCGAAAGTATTTCCCAACCAAACGCCTCAATCGTTTCCTTGACCAGTTTTGCTGTGTGTGGTGGTGCATTATCTTGAAGCAAAATCAGTTTGTGTTGCCTTTTTTGATATTCCGGTCGTTTTTCACGCATAGTTTGATTCAAATTGATTATTTGTTTTCGGTAGCGCTCAGTATTAACGGTTTCGCCAGGTTTTAGCAGATCATAATAGATCACACCTTTTTGATGCCACCAAACACAGAGCATTGTCTTCCGTCCATAGCGATTTGGCCTTGCAGTCGATGTCGATGGTTCGCCTGGAGTTACCCATGATCTTTTA
>NW_017296613.1:536115-538748 GCF_001594075.2 Trachymyrmex cornetzi | reverse complement strand
TTTGAGCGTCATCCTCATCCAACAATGCTTGCAATTCGCTGTCTTCAAACTTTTTCGGTCGTTTTCCACGTTCTTCGTTTCTCACGCCAAAATCACCACTTTTGAATTTTTTAAACCACTCAAAGCACTGTGATTTACCAAGGGCATGCTCACCGTAAGCTTCGACAAGTATTCGATGCGATTCTGCAGCAGTTTTCTTCAAATGGTAACAGAAAATCAATGCTGTCCGCAAATCGTAGTTTCCAGGCACAAACAAAATTCGACATGTTCATCGCTATTACAAACTATACTGTTGTATGAAACTTGTATTGCTGTGAGTTGAAAATCTTTGTCACATGTCAGAACAAGGAAATGGCGTCAATGACGCGGTCTGACGGTAACTACATTGACAGCTATGGCCATCTATTGGTAAATTCCGGTTTCATATTTACATACCTGGTGTATGATAACAAGCATTTTATGTGAAAGTATAAAATAAAAAAGTATAACATAGTAAATAAGAAGACGCGGTAGCGGCTCCCGTCAAGTATATTTTTTGTAGTACATAATATAATAATATCATGTCATGAAATTGACGCTACAGCGTATCCTTCACAGGAATGAACTCGCTTATATAATTAAAAATTATTGTTTTGTTTAAACAAATTGATGTTATTAAAAAATGCATATATTGGGGAAGAATATAGATTTTTACAATTAAAATGAAATAATAATCATGTCCATAAGTGTACTTGATGCTTAAATATGAATAGGTGCACGTATTTTTCAGCCCAATTTATGTCATTTATTCATTCAGATACGTCGTCGTCGTCGTCATCGTCTTCGCAAAATTTTGTCCCCTTTTACTACACCTTTTTTCAGCACTTTCCACACTTCTTCTGAATCTTTTCTACACTTCTTCTGCACTTTTTTTACACTTTCTCTGCACTTTTCTGCACTTTTTCTGCACTTTTTCTACACCTTTTCTATACTTGTCCTACATCTTTTCTGAACTTTTACTGCACCCCTTCTGCACTTTTTCCGCATCTCTCTCGCATCCTTCTGGCATCTCTTTCACATCTTACATGTACCTTTTCTGCACTTTTTCTACAACAGTACCATATCTCTCTCACACCTTTTCCGTATTAATTTCGCATTTCTTCTGCACCTCTCCGCATCTGAGTCTTACCGTTTCCGCAACTCCTTTGCACCTTTTCCGTATCTTTTCCGTACCAATTCTACATTTCTTTTACATCTCTTCTGCACTTGTTCTGCACTTCTTCCCATCGTTTCTACATTTCTTTCCCAGTTCTTCTACACTTCATCTGTTTGTATACATTATTTCATTTATTTATATATTTACTTAATATCTATATTATCTATTCACCTATCGATGTTATCTATTCATCTTCCAATGTTTCACCTATTCGTCTATTTACGTTTTTATTTAGCTACTTATGATATTTGTCACTTGTCTATATTCGAATGAGAGCATGCATAAGTAAATTGATAAAGACAAATTAATATGAAGAGATCAGACAGAACAAAATTATAAGCTGATAGTTTTTAGTTAAACTAGAAAATAATAATGAAATAATGATTTATTTCAAACAATATTCATTCATTTATAATTTAATGTTTAACAAAAGGGGATTGTACGAAACCGAGACTATATACAGGTATTTGTTAACTAAGCTAGAAAATGATAATCAACCGGAAGACATTAAAAATGTAAAAAAAGGCATCAAGTATATTTTGCAATATCTTTATGTAATCAATTTTGTAAATGTATGAAAATGATAACGAAAACAATACTTAGCAAAAATTCGTGAAATTTGTCGGAAATGACATTAAAAATGTAAAAGAAGGCGACAAGTATATTTTGCAAAAAAAAGATACCAAAAATGATGCCATAAAAAAAGAAGTGAAATCAAAATAATATTTCAAGTATCTCTATTTGAAAAGTCCCATAGAACACAGTTCTCTGAACGGCATCTTGAAGGCTTTCTTATGATGTAGACGTTTTTTCGATATCCTTTAAGACAGTGTTGTATGGAATAATTTCTCACAATTATAATACATACTACATAAAGTACAGATGACATTTGAAGTGTATTAAGTATAACAACACATTAATGAGAGAACGAAATGCAATAGATAGCGTAATGAGTGGCGCGGAAACTGAAAAGGGATTTTTACATCGATAACAAGTAGAAAATTGTAGAAATAGAAAATCGAAAATGAGCAAGATCTACAGCAGCAGCATATTTGACGCGCCCGTCTTGTTTATAATCGTAATTTAAAATAAAAATTGCTAAGACAGTCCTTCGCATCCTGACTTGTCAATAGAATGTATCAATGACAATTAAAATTAATTATGATTTAATAAAATTTTTAACATTTTATTAAAATATTTTAATAAAATTAATGTTACAGTATAATTTATTCTAATTCATTCTCGTTAGGAAAGGTTATTAGCACATAGACAATGTCATTTCGAAATATATTTTAAATCTATTTCGCTTTTAAATCTATTTGTTAATAAAGCCCCTAATCCGCAAATGAGTCGTGCATTGTTTATAAAAAGTTTTATTAAGTAAGAAATATCACCATTTGGGCCAGTTTCACCAACGCCAATTACTTAATCGGCCGTG
>NW_017296613.1:531735-535003 GCF_001594075.2 Trachymyrmex cornetzi | reverse complement strand
TAGCAGCGCCAAGTGTTTTTACATGAAAAATTTTTCTATTTAAATTAATTTTTTTCATTTTATACGGTTAATTCTTTAATTTTTTGTGGAAACACTTAAATTGAGCAAGGTAACGCAATTTTGTGATAATGTTTTGTATAATGTTTTGAAGGAGAATTAAATAACCACTACTTTAGTTGGAAGAGGAAATGTCTTTGAATGAATTGTGATATAATAATTTCATTTAAGGGGAATTTAAACCATTTGGATTAGAATAGAAAGATTCATCAATAACGTATACTTAGGTTTCATTGCATAAAAATTAAAGATGGTACCATTTGGATTAAGCAAATAATAAAGATAGTATCACTTGAGTTTTACTTTTCATTTTGTAAAATTTAACTTGGCGCCACAGTTGTTGATATCAAATCGTTCGTACAAATAATACATACCATTAGATTAATATTTATTATTTATTTATATAATTTGGCATGGTATAAAGAAGTGGGATTTAACTTGGCGCCAGTTCTTGATATCAAATCTTTTATAGGAATGATACATATCATTAAAGTTAATATTATTTATTTAATTTGGTGTTCGAATTACATGGAATTTAACTTGGCGCCAATTGTTGATATCAAATCTTTTTTATGAATAATACATAAAATTTTGATAAAATTTTGATGAATTTAGCTTGGCGCCAATTTTGTTGATATCAAATCTTTTATACGAATCATTTATACATATCATTAGAGTTAAATAAATTAAGAAAAAAATTAAAGTTACTATTTTTTCTTTGGAAGGAATAAAATGGTAAAATTTATCTTGGCGCCAATTGTTCATATCAAATCTTTTATACAAATGATACATATCATTAGTTCTACTAAACAGCAAACGTGATTAATTATCAGTTTCACGGCCGATTAAGTAATTGGCGTTGGTAAAACTGGCCCAAATGGTGATTCTTTACGAAAAGCACACACGCTTAGCGCTTTTTTACCTTTTTTTAAAAAGGTAAGTTTGTATACGATCATATATAGAATATAAATTTAACTTGGCGCCACTATTGTTCGAATTACATGGAATTTAACTTGGCGCCAATTGTTGATATCAAATCTTTTATACGACTGATACATATCATTAGAGTTAAATAAATAGTATCACTTGGGTTTTACTTTTTATTTTGATAGTAGAATTTAACTTGGCGCCACAGTTGTTGATATCAATCCTTTTATACAAATGATACATATCATATTATTAATACCGTAATAAAATACATTTACAAGTAATCGTATTTATATAATGGATTGAAATACAATTAAAGTGAATCTATCTTGTAAAAAAGAAATTTTGTAATCTACTAAAACCAATCAACGCAATATTTCAGTCGTAAAAAATGTTTATAGCAAAAATTTAGAAATAGTATTACTGTATTATTATAATTCTAATTAATTAAGTAATAGAAACGTAGAGATGGAAGTATATCACGAAGAGATAAGACGTTTGTTCGCGTCGCTTGTTCCAATATGCTCCTACTTCCTCTAACCATAGCTCCTACTCACTCTAACGAGCGTGTTAGAGTGAGTAGGAGCTATGGTTGGAGGAAGTAGGAGCATTTTGAAGCATGCGATGCGAAAAAACCTAAGGTTAAGAACGACATACAGACTTGCTGTTGGCTATATTGCTGATTGAGTTAATCGTCGATTCAGTTAATTGGCGTTGGTAACAGTCGACCTAAATAGTGTTAATCAATCTTGCCTTGCATTAATTGGCAATTACACGAACTATTTTTATTTCTTATACATACATTAAATTACTGTAATAATTGTATTGTAATAGCAACGCCGATTAACTTAATCGTCGATTAACTCAATCAGCAGACTTGCTATTATAGAAATCAGCAGTCTTGCTAATATAGACAGAAGGTTTTCATCATCACATAATCATTACTTTCATCACAATTAAATAAGAATGCAGAGATATCACGAACTAGCGAATAATCAAGCATTGATGTAGCGTGATTCGATTTAGGTTTTTTGAGGCGTCCATTGATGATAGGCGAATACCTAGACACACGTTCCCTCGACAGCGAACACCTAGACTCCAACTTCCTCGACGGCGGACATTTAGACACCCACTTCCTCATTGGCGAATGTAGACACCTAGAACACCCACTTCTTCAAAGGCGAACACCTAGACACCCATTTCCTCGACGGCGGACACCTAGACACCCACTTCCTCGACGGCGAACACCTAGACACCCATTTCCTCAACGGCGAATACCTAGACACCCATTTCCTCGACGGCGAATACCTAGACAGCCATTTCCTCGACGGCGAACACCTAGACCCTCATTTCCTCGACGGCGAACACCTAGACACCATCATCCTCGACGGCGAACACCTAGACACCCACTTCCTCGACGGCGAACATCTAGACACCCACTTCTTCGACGACGATCACCTAGACACCCACTTCCTCGACGGCGAACACCTAGACCCTCATTTCCTCGACGGCGAACACCTAGACACCAACTTCATCGACGGCGAACATGAAGACAACACCTAGACACCCACTTCCTCGACGGCGAATACCTAGACGATCATTTCCTCGACGGCGAACACCTAGACACCCACTTCCTCGACGGCGAACACCTAGACACCCACTTCCTCGACGGCGAACACCTAGACACCCACTTCCTCGACGGCGAATACCTAGATCCTCATTTCCTCAGCGGCGAACACCTAGACATCCACTTCCTCGACGGCGAACATCTAGACACCCACTCCCTCGACGACGATCACCTAGACATCCACTTCCTAGACGGCGAACACTTAGACACTCATTTCCTCGATGGCAAACACCTAGACACCAACTTCCTCGACAGCGAACATGTAGACAACACTTAGACGCCCACTTCCTCGACGGCGAACACCTAGATGCCCACTTCCTCGACGGCGAACACCTAGACACCCACTTCTTCGACGGCGAACACCTAGACGCTCACTTCCTCGACGGCGCACACCTAGACACCCATTTCCTCGACGGCGAATACCTAGACACCCATTTCCCCAATAGCGAACACCTAGACACCCACTTCCTCGCGATGGCGATCACCTAGACACTCATTTCTTCGACTTAGACACCCACTTCCTCGACGACAAACATCTAGACGCTTAATTCTTCGACGGCGAACACCTAGACGCTTAATTCCTGAATATCTATACACCCTCTTCCTCGACGCGGTAAATACCTAGATCTTCAACGACAATCTCGATATTTCATTTTA
>NW_017296613.1:526605-531402 GCF_001594075.2 Trachymyrmex cornetzi | reverse complement strand
AAAGTAGCAGTTCGGAACTTTGCGTCGCGATATCTCCGCTCATAGGGCACGTACAAAATAAATAAAAGCACTTTTATTATACAATTCGTGTGGTGGCTATCGATTGAGCATACATAGAACGCGATCGATTCAGCCGTTATATGAGATCCGATAACCTCGATATGCCGCAACTCTTCGGTTCGCATAAAGGAGGCCACGGCAGTGTCGCTTCGCTTTGGCTTAGCGCCGAGACACTACCAGTGTCTCCAGATTCGATAATCTCGATCTGCCGCAACTCGTCGGTTCGCGTAAAGGAGGCAGGGCAGTGTCGCTTCGCGCAGCTTAGCGCCGAGATACTACCAGTGTCTCCAGATAATATTTAGATTTCTATTTCATGAGAATCAAGTATAATTAAAGACAATAATATTATGTCGAGCAATAACTGCTAATATTATTGTAATAAATTTCAAATACTATTACTACGATAAAAAAATTTAAGGGTTAAAAATTTAGTAGTAAGAACTATTAAAAATTTTTTTTTATCTCATAGAAAAATATTTGTATGTGCACTTGTTAAATATGTAATATGTCAATAATATAATAACAATTTGAATATATATAAAATTTCTTTAATTTGCGGAAAATAATGTTTAATTATAATAAAATATTTATTGAATTATTTGCATGAATCGAATTATGAACAAGACGGGCGCGTCAAGTATGCCGCTGCTGGAGATCTTACTCATTTTCGATTTTTTATTTCTACAATTTTCTATTTGTTATCGATGTAAAAATCCCTTTTCAGTTTCCTCTCATTACGCTATCTATTGCATTTCGTTCTCTCATTAATGTGTTGTTATACTTAATACACTTCAAATGTCATCTGTACTTTGTGTAGTATGTATATTATAATTGTGAGAAATTATTCCATACAACACTGTCTTAAAGGATATCGAAAAGATGTCTACATCTTAAGAAAGCCTTCAAGATGCCGTTCAGAGAACTATGTTCTATGGGACTTTTCAAACAGAGATACTTGAAATATTATTTTGATTTCACTTCTTTTTTTATGGCATTATTTTTGGTATCTTTTTTCTGCAAAATATACTTGACGCTTTTTTTTTACATTTTTAATGTCTTTTCCGACAGATTTACACTTACATGACATATCTGAGCACCCTACATATAACTTCTTTTACATGTAGCGCACGCGCGATTGATGTCATGAGGCAAACGCAGGTCTCGATACCGACTATTTTTGTTCTTCACATAACCATCTTATCTCTTATCATTTAAAAGATATACGCATTATTACGACTAACTTCCGTTACAACTGTCCCTAGTTTCTCCTATAAATAATATATTCTTTAAATTACATATGATACTTTTGGGTTTTCAAAATGTCTAGATTCACCACGGTGCTATTATTAAAGTATTCCTGATCTACATCGGACCTCCTTTGTAATCTGATTACCGCAGCGATAGACTTGAAGAAGAGGATGGAGAAGAAGAGGAGAAGTGAAGAACTCATCGAACTTCGAAAGCACCTAACGCAAAATGTGAACGAATCCACATGCTTTATTGCGATAAACGGAACTAAAATCTGACCCGGCACCTTTATTGCTTATTTTCTCGCCGCTTAATGCTGATAATTGGTTTTCTCGTTTGGAAAACCGTCGTCGGCGTCGACAATAAGCGTTAATTCAATTATATTACAAAGCGACCTTGTCGATGAAATTCACGCTTGCAGACCGTGTGGACGGTTTGCTTTCCTTCGCCTTTGATCGTTTTAATTTACGCGAATTGTCATACATTTATCTTTTGCTTAAAAGTCTATGTCGCATTATAGATAATCTCTATATAATCGCGTTTATATATAAATGATTTGATTCACTTTTATTTACTTTTATTATAGACGTATTGTAATAAGTTGTGAAATATTTTACGATTTTCTCAGTCTTTCTAAATCGAAATTAAATATCCGTTAAGGATTTGATGTATAAATATCTTAATGAAAATTTTCCATAAAAAGAAGCGCTGTGAAGCACTCGCATTATATACTACTGCAAGCTTTTAATATCAATTTTTCGAGACTTAATAAAGCAATTTGTTATACGCACGAATATTACACATGCATCAGCGAAATCGCAAACAGGCACGTAGAAAATCCCCTGTGGAATCTCTTTGTCAATCTTCGCTGCACTTTGACGCGATTTATGAGGCACTCCTGCATGCCCATCCAATTACGTCGATATTATGATACAGACTATTATCGAAATTTACAAAAGGTTGATGCAAGGTGATGCCAATTGATCGCGTTTAACTTTCCGATATGCTATTATTATACACTGTGCTACGTCAAAGAAATTCCTACATTGTTAAAAAAATTAGTATATATAATTTATGCAGCGAGATTTTTCACTAATTTAGAGTTGATTCTTTTCTCTTGCAAACTATTAATAATGGCTTCAACTAGCAGTCATTTGGGAATACAAATATAATTATATTTCAATGGTATAATTCTGATTCGTGTCTGAGTTTCCATGGCAATAAAGTTCAAATAATAAATTATATTAGGTGTACAACTTTGCTTCCGCCGTTTTTTTTTCCGAAATTCGAGACTTTATTGTAAAAAACTGGTTATACATCTATGATTCAACATATTGTCCATCGCTGGCCACTACTTTCTCCCATCTTTCGGGCAGCGTACGAATCCCGCGTCGAAAAAACTGGTCATCTTTTGAGGCGATCCACGAATCGATCCAATTTTTTAATTCTTCATAAGACCGGAAGTGCTGGTTAGCCAGGCCGTGTGCCATTGATCGAGACAAGTGATAGTCAGAGGGAGCAACGTCTGGAGAATACGGCGGGTGGGGTAGGACTTCCCATTTCAACGATTCCAAATATGTCTTGACCACTTTCGCAACATGGGGTAGAGCATTGTCATGCTGCAAAATCACTTTATCGTGTCGCTCGTCGTATTGCGGCCGTTTGTCTTTCAATGCTCGGCTCAAACGCATCAATTGTGTTCGATACCGATCGCCTGTGATTGTTTCAGTGAGTTTTAACAGCTCATAATACACTACGCCGAGCTGGTCCCACCAAATACAGAGCATGACCTTGGAGCTGTGAATATTCGGTTTGGCCGTCGACGTGGAAGCAAGGCCGGGAACTCCCCATGATTTTCTGCGCTTGGGGTTATCGTGATGAACCCATTTTTCGTCCCCAGTCACAATGCGATGCAGAAATCCCTTCCGTCTTTACCTTTCAAGCAGCTGGTCACAAGCAAACAAACGCCGTTCAACATCTCTCGGCTTCAACTCGTACGGCACCCAATTTCCTCCCTTCTGAATCATTCCCATGGCTTTGAGGCGTTTTGAAATGGCTGTTGAGTCACTCCCAATGATCGTGCCAATTCTTCCTGATTTTGATACGAGTCTTGATCAAGTAATGCCTCCAATACTGCATCTTCGAAAACCTTCTCTCTTCCACCGCTGTGCCGGTCTTCGACGTCAAAATCACCGTTCTTGAAGCGTTGAAACCACTCACGACACGTTCTTTCACTAATAGCGGCCTCACCATAAGTATTTGAGAGCATTCGATGAGCCTCAGTCGCAGATTTCTTCATATTGAAGCAGAAAATTACAACCTCCCGCGAATGACGAGAATTTGGCTCATAAACTGACATTTTCAATCGAGAATATCTTTATGATGCAGGCATAAATCGACTAATGTTTCTATGGGGTTATGTTTACAGATGCCCAAGTTTATTGTATGACGTCTGTGATCTATTTATTTCGACCACCATTTACCGCTAAAGCCATCTATATAGGAAAACGGCGGAAGCAAAGTTGTACACCTAATACGTTGGGACATCTGAAGATGGCTTGATATGAAGCCGAAACATGTAATGAGAAGTTTACTAATGTTCAATTAAATTTTTATTTTATTTAATTCTGTGACATATATATTTTTAACGTTTTATTTGACTCTTATATGTTCTTTACAACATTATTTGAAATTTTATAATATTTAAGAGTCCTACGAATCTTTTTATTGTTATTAAAATTGACGTTTGGTATTCGTCAATTTCTATCACGTGACTTTTGACATCGAAAATGAGCGTTGTGCGTCGGCATGAAAAGGTACATTAAACTCGATGTCAACGATGCTAAAAATCGGTCCGAAATCTCGGAACAGAGAAAGAATTAACAAATCACATTTAAATACAAGACCATTGTGATTCGTCAATTCTTTCTTCATCAGAGGTCTCCGACCGATTTAGCTTCGTGATACAAAGTTATAGACAAAGGCGGCGGAGATTTAGAGAGAGACACTGTCCAACTGAGCACATCATGAGAGAGTGGTAAATTGCATCATGTAAATGACAGCGTCCAATCAGGAGGGAGGTCACACGATCAGTTTTCTCCAAACTCTTCCACTTCCATGCCTATGGAGCTTTGATGACCGCGCCCACAGGAGATTGATAACGTGACGCAGTATGCCACTCTCTCCCTTTGCGATTCTCTAGTCGGAAATCGCCATTCTCTTTATTTTCCTCTCGTTTTCTCGTTAAGCGGGACGTTTTTGGAAAGTGTAACCGGCTCTTCAAACGCGAATTTAAGTATTATTAGAAGGCTCGGGATATATTATTCTGTTCGGAATTTTTCGTTGCTCACCGCATATGCGGCATTTTAGTCATATTGACTCTGTGTTATTATTATAATATTTTGATATTAGTAGTATAGTAGGGCGGATTCTAACCCAGGTCCTCCGAGGGGAGTGCGGGGCGCGGGGGGTACTGGTTGGCGCGGGGGG
>NW_017296613.1:522427-526321 GCF_001594075.2 Trachymyrmex cornetzi | reverse complement strand
TTTACATATCGCATGATCTAATGATGACATCATCAATGCGATTTGATATAAATACGACGTTGCCAAATAGTGTACATGTCACGTGACCAGATTTTTTTTTCACGATCATACGACATAGTACAACATGGTTCGAACGGCAACATCATCAATGTGATTTGATATAAATACGACGTTGCCAAATAGTGTACATATCACGTGACCAAGTAAGTGATAGAGAATAAAAAGAGTAATGTTAATCTACAATTCGCACGCATTTATTTTCTTACAATGGATAGGTGCGTATGGTATACTATAGGTTGGATGAGAAGTAAAGAAAGTACACATAGAAGTATGCGAATGACAAATTTTTATTCACATATTACTACATCGGGGTTTTTTTCATGTGTATTAAACACTAAAGCCAATAATTCGCAATCGACGAGCTGATGCCCATTGAAACTACTGCTATTGCGTATAGCGTCATCGGACGCGATGTTGGAGAATCGCGTATACTTAGCATCGACCGTATCAACGAGTCGAACTAATCGTTCGAACGTTATGTCGATACATCCGTCCAACGCGAACATTCGGCGTAGCGTCGTTTCGGTCATCGTCATATGTATGGACGAAGAATCCAGGCGCACGAGCGTGGCATCGTTCAGCGTGCAAACTCTAACGGTTAGCGGTCCAACGCTTATGAAATTGTCTTTGTATTCGTTGCGCAGCATCTTGTAAATATTACATCGCTGCTCGTAGAGACCCTTCCACGTTTCGAGAGACAGCGACAGTTCGTGTCCGCGATGATCTCCCAGGGCGATCTCCACTAACTCGGCGGGCCAACACTGTATCCGTACAAACGCGGACAGGGCGTAGCTGCGAAGAAAAAAAAACCGTCAAAGAGACAATAAAAATGCCGTCTGGCGCAACTACTGATGTACAATTGAACGAGCTCGCGAGACGTATGCGTGTACCGTACTTTAGAGGCGTTTTCATGCGTAACGCGTTACCGATGAGCGGCGCGCGCCGAAACGAAAGCGGTGTCGTGAATCTGGACGATTCGACGGGACTCACTGGGTAGCGTACGCGAAGAGGAACAATCGCGTCGTGTACTTTGACAGTTTCGGTAATCTTCGGCCGCCCAAGGAACTGGTGCGATATTTCGGGAACGGTGCTACGACGATAGAGTACAATCGCACGTCTTGTCAGACGTACGACCAGAGCTTCTGCGGACAGATGTGTCTACGGTTTCTGCAAACGGAGATATAGTCCGCGTCCGTATTTGTACGGAGCGAGATACAGTCCGCGGCCCTGTTCCATCGCGCGATCGTAACGTTGCAGCTCTTCGAGCTGGCGTCGCGCCGCTTTGCTGTCGTTCACCGCTCTCGCCACGCCGACCGCTCCGCCGATCAAGGACCCAAGCGCGCCCAGCATTGGCAGAAGTGGTAACGCGCCGCCACGTTTCGCAGTCGGAAGTATCCGCTTTTTCGTAGCCTTTTTCCTCGTCGTCTTCTTCTTCGGTTTCATGCCCATGCCGATCTTAGTCTTGGCTTTCATCGTTGCCCAGATGGCAGCAGCGGCGGCTCTCTCGCTCAGAGCCGAATCTCTCGCGACGATGCGTCCTAGCGATTTGTCGGCGAGTACCTTGTCCGCCGTGTGTCTATCGGTGACATCGTTGCTCCGAGGATACGCAATGTCGTGTTCCCGGCAGCCGCATCCAGTGGATTTATACCCGCGTCACCTCGGGCTAGCCGCTTCGTCAGCCGAGTGCCCGGGCTGCAAAATTGGTAGCCCGGAATATGTAACTCGAAAGGAAGCGCGTTTATCGCTCGATTCAGCAGACCGCCGCGCGACGCCGACATTCGCTACAGTACTTTATCTCAGGTGCGGGACCGTCGATGTGCGTTCGCTGCCACGGCTGATTGTAGTGCTCGTCGCAGCGACGATAGGTTCGAACCTCCGAATCAGCCTTCACGTGTTCCGGAAGCTTGTCCCAGACGTGTTCGATGTAGTCGCCGTACACGCGTAAGAGTACGACCTTCGGAATATACCGCAACTGCTCGGCGCTCAAGTCTAGAATATCGGAAGGATGACACAGCGCGAGATACATTTTGATACTGTGCGATTCGCGGGTTCGCGCGCCTTTAAATAGGCAGTCGAGAGGGAGCAGTCGTTAGTGCGAACATGAAATTCGTGCGGCAACCGCTGACGATACGCGTCACAAACTGTGACGCGAAATCGCGAATGATGGGAGGCGGCGTGGAGAGGCGCAAGCACGGCGAAATGCTGCCGAGCACTATACGCGCGATCGTTTGCGGCCCATCGAATTGCGGTAAAACCAACGTTCTCGTAAGCCCGAGAGCCCGAATGGCGTACGTTTCAAGAACGTGTACGTCTACTCGAAATCGCTGCAGCAGCCAAAATATCGATATCTCGAAGATTTATTTACGTCTATCGACGAAATCGGCTACTTTACGTTCTCCAACAACAGCGACATCGTTCCACCGAGCGAGGCGAGCCCAAATTCTATTTTTATCTTTGATGACGTGGCATGCGAAAAGCAGGATGCGGTGAGAGAGTACTTCTCGATGGGCCGCCACGCGAACGTCGACTGTTTCTATCTCTGTCAGACGTACGCGAAGATACATAAACATCTGATACGCGACAACGCGAACCTGCTGATCCTGTTCAAACAGGATGGTACCAATTTGAAACATGTTTACAACGATCACGTGAATATCGACATGTCATACGACGAATTTTGTGCGTTGTGTCGCGACTGTTGGCGAAAAAAATATGGATTTCTAGTGATAGACAAGAACAGTGCGCTTAAAGACGGGAGATACAGAAAAGGATTTAACGAGTTCGCGATACCGTAACGTGATTAGTCGTTGTCGATACTTCGCCAGAGACGAACATGGAAGACGTGCGCGAACGTGAAAAAATCGCGAGGGAGATCGAGAAGACGAGCGAGTCGATTCGCAAGAAACATCGCGCTCTGAAGACTGATAGAATCGAGGAGGACATGGCGTTGAAGAGGCATTTCAAGCCTATTATCAAACCGCTGCGGCAGATCGTTGACAGCCCCGGCGTGTGCACGATAAAGAGACAGTCGCGCGACAATGACGCAGTATCTGCCCCCAAGCGCGAGAAGAAGGAGGAGGTAGAGGAGGAGAAGGAGGGAGAGGAAGCGAGCGAGACGCTCGAGCGTTTCGCGACCCCGCGTAAATTCGATGATCGATCACACGATCGTGTACAGCCGATAACCTCCACCCCGCGTACGATGATCGTACCGACGATAGTATCGTTAGAGAACGTTTTCGAAACGACGGATGACTCGCTAGCAACGAAGGTTCAAAATCAGTTGCAAACGTCGGAAAGTCGAGAGGCGTTGCGAGCCGGCTTGGGCCCGCTGGGCCAACAGTACGTCGAGGCTGTTCTGAGGGGAGACAAACGGAAGAGCGATTACGTGTACGGCGTTTACCTACACAGGGATGGATTGATGTTTGGCAATAAACGTTTCGACGTGGATGACGCGGACAATATAATTATCGACGGCGTACGATACGTCGGTACACCCGGTCTTTACGAGTTGATTTTCAAGAGAATTACCGACGATCTTATCTACACGGAAGACGATATGAACAAGTACAAGAGCATGCTGCTGGCGACGAACGCGCACAAACACAAGCATCATTCGCAGGGCCGATTATTGAGCAACAAGGGATACAAGTACAAACATAATCGCGCCGCTGATGTCGATGACACCCAAGAAACCGAATAAGAAATCTGGAAAGGGATTACCTCGCGCGATGACGCTAAACGACAATGCGATCGATTAAGTGCATTGGGTTCGATCCCAACGAGCTGATGGATCGTCTACGATTGCTCGACGCTTCGCACCGAGCGGGCAACAAC
>NW_017296613.1:521380-522236 GCF_001594075.2 Trachymyrmex cornetzi | reverse complement strand
CGAGAAATTGCACGCTCCGGCGAGAAGAAATTTTCCGCGAAGGCGCGTCATAGTCCAGGGATACGACGACCTGTGGCAGGCCGATATCGTCGAGATGCGCCCGTACTCGAGCTTCAACAGAGGCCACCACTACATACTCACCGTCATCGATGTGTTGAGCAAGTATGCGTGGGCCGTACCGCTCAAGAGCAAGGGTGGAAGCGAGACGGCTAACGCTCTCGCTGAGATAATTCGAGCGAGTGGAAGATGTCCGAAAAATTTACAAACGGATATGGAGAAGGAGTTTTACAACGCCGATGTGCAGAAGATCTTGAAAAAACACGACGTTAATTCCACGTATTCGACGTTGAAAGCGTCAGTGGTCGAACGGTTCAATCGTACACTCAAGAACGACATGTGGAAGATGTTTACACTCAACGGCAATTACAAGTGGGTCGACGAGCTGCCGCGTCTCATATCGTAATACAACGCTCGCAAGCATCGCACTATCGGCATGCGACCCGTCGACGTAACTCCCGCGATCGGCGAACGACTCTTGGACACGGTGTATAGCGCGATAAAAATCGCTGGTCCGGCAAAATTCAAAGTTGGCGATTCGATACGCGTGAGCAAGTACAAGACGGTTTTTGAGAAGGGCTACACGCCAAATTGGACTACCGAGGTGTTTACGATCGTTAAAGTGCAGCGTACCAATCCCGTAACCTATCTACTTGAAGACTATCGTGGAAAATCCATCGCTAGAGCGTTCTACGAGCACGAGTTGCATCGCGCTAGTCGTCCGGACGTGTATCTCGTGGAGAAAGTACTACGCAGGAAAGGAGACAGGGTGTACGTCAAGTGGCTGGGATTCGATGGA
>NW_017296613.1:519122-519889 GCF_001594075.2 Trachymyrmex cornetzi | reverse complement strand
TATATATATATATAAACGTTAAACATACGCGATATGTATTATATAAACGAACACTAATACGTAAAAAAGAATAGTAGTACATAGCAACATATACTACATATAATATAATACATATATTACAAAGGTATCCGCCAATGTCCCCATGATAACGTCTCCGTCGAGTCGGGTACGACATATCGTTTGTCGTCGTATGGACTTAGAGCGATTTTCGATTCGGATATCGTGTATACCTCGTGTAATTTAGAACGTATACACGATTGACGACGAGTCATTTCAATCTCTTCGTTTAAGCAACGCGCGTAATCGTCGAATGTTATCGTTCGCGCTACGACATTACTCTTTACACCTTTCACCTTTTTAATGTCTTTCTTGCCGTCCACCCGCACCGAGTACATTTTCGCTTTGAGTCCAACGATTTCGGTCATTATCATACCGTTGTTCTCGTCCTTCATCAGACCGGGTACTTTTTTATTCGCGAGAGGCATACCGTACGCGTTCTCCACCGGATAATCGCTCGTGTCGAATCTTGCGATATCGCGTTTCATAGTCTCGTACGCATCGTCGCATTCTATACGATCAATGAGACTGTCCGTGTCGCTGTACATTATCTTACATTTGTCGTGATACATCGGTGACATGTACTCGTGGTGAAATTCGTACAAGCAGACCTTTGATATGTCGAGTATGCACATACCCACGTAAATCGGCTTGTTGAATTTCACCTCGAGTTTGCGCAGTTCGACGGCGATTAGATTCTCCGCGAAGAC
>NW_017296613.1:517129-517971 GCF_001594075.2 Trachymyrmex cornetzi | reverse complement strand
TTATTTATGTCAAAGACGAGTATTATATACTCAACAAGTTATAAGCGTCAAAATAACAACATGCACATTAATAATAACGTAGTAAATTAGTTTAATGTTTCTCTTCTAAACTTCAATTTCACCCATTTCTTTCCTCGAACAAACCGGACAATAAGTAGTATTACGTAATAACACATTCCGGAATCCAAGTTCCCGGTTGCGAAGCAATTGCTCGAACGATAGACATTTACGGTTAGCCATTTTACACAGACTGACTTTGCGCGATCCCCATCAGGATTTAAATTTTTCATTCCCCACTCAACAATAGTAAAAAATGCAATGTTTGCGAAAACATGTCGCAACATGTTTCGCGATGACGTCATCATTTTGACATCATTGACGTCATCATTATGTACACTGATACATCTGGTGATGACATCAGTGTAATCTAATAAAGTAAAATGCAACATTTGCAAATATATAACTGCTTTGTCAATGTAATATAAGAAATTTTTTCAAGGACATTCGGGGATGACATCATCAATGTAACACGAGCAAATGTGTACCCCTTACAATAAAAGACGCATCCGGTGATGACATTAATGTAATCATACACCGCAAATTGCAGCGTCAGCAAAATTGCAAGTTTTAATATGACCTTGTCAGCGTAATAGAAGAAATTTTTTTCAAGGACATTAACATATTTTGGCGATGACATCATCATCAATGTAATATGATACAATACCTGCAAAAAATGCAGCAATTGCAATTTCATATATTATAGGACCGTACATGTGATAACACAAACTGTAGAATCGAAGCCTTACACGGTCTAGCTGGGTCTTAATGCTTGTATGATTCTT
>NW_017296613.1:515871-516087 GCF_001594075.2 Trachymyrmex cornetzi | reverse complement strand
ACAATAATTGATTCCAGATGCCTCCACTACTTTAGCACGAGCGCAAAACTGGAGACCCATAGCGAGGATTGTGAAAAAATTAACGATTGTGCGATAAGTCTGCCGAGCGAGGACGACAAATGGCTGAGCTTCCGCAACCATTGCTGGAAAAAACGCGTCCCGTTCGTAGTCTACGCCGATCTTGAGTGTGCGTTGGAGAAAACGGATAGCGGTTCA
>NW_017296613.1:515322-515786 GCF_001594075.2 Trachymyrmex cornetzi | reverse complement strand
CGACAAAGACTGTATAGCGTGGTTCGCGGAAGAACTTAGACAGTTAGCGCATAGTGTACAGACGATAATTTCAGCCAATGTTCCCATGGCAGATTTCACTCGCGATGACTGGGAAAAATTTAACAGTGCCTCGCACTGTCACGTTTGCGAGAAACCGTTTACACCAGACGATACGCGGGTACGCGATCACTGCCATCTCACCGGACGATACAGAGGCCCCGCGCACTCAAATTGCAATCTAAATTATAAGGATTCGCGTTGCATACCTGTAGTCTTTCATAACTTATCAGGCTACGACGCTCATTTTATTATTAAGGAAATTGCAACCGCGTATGAAGGACGCGTAGATCTTCTTCCAATAACTAAAGAAAAATATATATCTTTTACTAAACATGTTAATAGTACAAAAATTGATCAAAAAAATTGTGTGCAATTACGTTTCATAGATTCATATAGATTTCTCG
>NW_017296613.1:514224-515079 GCF_001594075.2 Trachymyrmex cornetzi | reverse complement strand
CGTGTGGCAGCGGTTCTCCATCCAAACGCTCGGTGAATATAGCGACCTGTATCTAAAAACAGATGTATTGTTGTTGGCCGACGTCTTTGAAAATTTCCGCGACAGTTTCATCGCGAGTTATGGGCTAGACCCCGCGTACTATTACATCTTACCTGGCTTCACATGGGATGCCATGTTAAAACATACTGGTGTAAAATTTGAACTGTTGATGACAGACATCGACATGGTCATGTTTGTCGAGCGCGGTATACGTGGTGGTCTGAGCCAGTGTACAAACAGGTACGCGCGAGCCAACAACAAATACATGCCGTCGTACGATCCATCGAAACCATCATCGTACTTGATGTACTATGACGTCAACAATCTGTATGGCTGGGCAATGTGTCAACCATTGCCCTACGCCGATTTTCGATGGGTCGACGACGTGCACAATTTCAATTTTACGACCATCGCGTTAGATTCGCAGACAGGCTATATTCTCGAGGTGGATTTGGAGTACCCGCAACATCTTCATGACGCGCACACTGCCCTACCGTTCTGTCCGACGCGAGAGAAACCACCAGGCAAGCGCGATGACAAACTCCTCGCAACATTATGCGATAAACAGCGTTATGTCATACATTATCGCAACCTGTAGCAGTGTACTCGTCATGGTCTCCGTATCGCAAAGATTCACCGTATACTGCAATTCACGCAATCTCCATGGCTACGCGATTACATAGAATTAAACACAAAATTTGGAACAATGGTCAAAAATGATTTTGAAAAAAATTTATACAAACTGATGAATAACGCGGTATTTGGTAAAACCATGGAGAATGTGCGCGATCGCGTCGACGTAAAATTACTGACAAA
>NW_017296613.1:509250-511249 GCF_001594075.2 Trachymyrmex cornetzi | reverse complement strand
GGTTTTCGATCGATTCAACATTGATTTTACAGGCGTGGAAGCCTGTATAGGATTGTCGTACAAAGCACTCGGTCGTTTCCTTTTGAGTTTTAGTTCCTCGTCTTCTCTCGAAAAGATTGTTTCGGTCATGACTGGATCCTTGGAGGAGTCAGCGGTGTTTTCGACAATCTGTTTCAGCGGGTCGACAATAGGTTTGAAGCGTCTCTCCAATGCGATGTCCTCATTCATTTTACCAGTCTTCAAAGCGCGATATTTTTTGCGAATCGAATCACTCGTTTTCGCAATCTCCTTCGCTACCTTCTCACGATCTTTGCTGTTGTCCATGTCAACGTATCGATGTCAACTGATCGCATCACGGCATTGCAAAGTCATTAAATCCTTTTCTGTATCGCCCATCGGTAAGCGCACTGTCCTTGTCAATTACTAAAAATCCATACTTTTGCTGCCAACATTTACGACATAAATCGCAGAAATTCTCGTACGGCATGTCGGTATTCACGTGATCGTTGTACACGCGTTTCAGATTGGTACCATCCTGTTTGAACAGGATCAATAGATTTGCATTGTCGCGGATAAGGTGCTTGGGTATCTTTGCGTACGTCTGGCAGAGATAGAAGCAATCGACGTCCGCGTGCCGTTCCATTGCAAAGTACTCTCTTATCGCGTCCTGCTTGTCGCATGCCACGTCATCAAAGATAAAGATGGAATTCGGAAGCGCCTCGCTCGGTGGAATGACGTCGCTGTTATTGGAGAACGTAAAATAGCCAATTTCTTCGATAGGCCATGCTTGCGCCTCTCTTTATCGGTTTGTACTTTGCCATCAAGATTCGTCACTTTAATCATCCGCGATTGGCGCACGAACCGCATATTTCCTCCTTCCACAAAATACTGAAAACGATATCGCGAGCGGACCTATTTATAGAGCTGCGTAGAGCGAAATCGCTCAGTAATCAAAATGTTTCTCGTCGTGTCAGACGATCTGCATAGATTAACTTCAAAAGAGCTGGAATACATCCCGAAAATTGTACTGCTGCGACAGTTTGAATATTGTATAGATCTGTTGTGGGACAGATTACCCGAGTATATACGAGCAGATTCGGAGGTACACCGATACCGTCGATGCCTGAAGCATTACAATTTGCCGAATCAAACGCATATCGACGGTCCGACGCCTTTGATAAAGAATTGTAGCGAATGCCGTCGAGAGGCTTACTAAATCGTGCGATAAACGCGCTTCCCTTCGAACTACATATTCCCAGATATCAGTTTTGCGGTCCGGGGACGCGATTGGAGAAGCGATTGGCCAGAGGCGATCGAGGTATTAATCCATTGGATGCTGGGTGTCGCGAGCATGACATAGCGTATTCGCACAGCAACGATCTCACCGAACGACACGCGGCTGATAATATACTCGCTGAGAAGGCGCGGAAACGCATTACCGCGAGTGATTCGACTCTCAGAGAGAGAGAGACCCGCAGCCACAGCCATTTGGGCAGCTATGAAGGCCAAAACGAAGATTGGTATGGGCTTGAAAACAAAGAAGAAGAGGAGCAAAAGGATTCTTCCGATAGCGAAACGCGGCGGCGTCCTACCCGTTCTACCGCTGCTCGGCGTTCTCATTTTTAAAGTCATTGGGTTTCATCGTACGAAATGGTTGATATCTTGAATATTATCGGTGAGCCGATCTTTGACGACCGCATCGTCAAGATTGAGACTCACACGTACAATCCGTACGCCAATACTACGTTTGGACATAGCGACGAGATACGGATACCTATACAGCAGCAGGATTTGTACACGTTGCCGTGCGATAGTTTTCTTTACGTCGAAGGAAGATTGACGGTGAAGAAGAAAAACGATCAGATGTCGTCGACGCTTGGAAATAATTGCGTGGCGTTCATGTTTGATGAAATTCGGTATGAACTCAACGGTGTGGAGATTGACCGTAAAAGAAACGTTGGAATTACCAGTACCATCAAGAACTATGTATCGATGACAA
>NW_017296613.1:508787-509059 GCF_001594075.2 Trachymyrmex cornetzi | reverse complement strand
AGCCTGAATTATTCAAAGTGCAGTGGCGGATGCCTCACGTTTCGTTAAATGAGATCAATAAATTATCAATGCTGCGAGCGTTGGAAAGCGGTCGTCATCTGAGTATAAGTTTTCGCTCTTGGGATTTGTATGAGTATCCTTTGTTGCAGAATACGACCAAGCATTCTTGGGCTGACAAAACGGCGACTCAGCTTGAGAAGCCGCGATACGTTATCTTTGCTCTGCAGACCGGCCGAAAGAATGTCATGTCACAAGATATCAGCGTGTTCGAC
>NW_017296613.1:498901-504379 GCF_001594075.2 Trachymyrmex cornetzi | reverse complement strand
AAAAAATTTTTTTCATGCCGAACAAGTAGAAACAAAAAATAAAAAAGAAGCAAAAATTTCGAATTTTGTTGTCTTTCTACTTTTTTGCCTATAACTTTTTTTTGGTCAGAGATAGGTATAGGAAATGCTTCATGGAAAAAAAAGTAGACAAAATTTCCTTTAAAATGCTGTAGTCAAAAATTTTTTTAGGTTAAAATTGGTCCAAATATGGCCACTGGAATATAGCATTTTTTTTCGATTTTCATCCCTCTTATACTGATATTGTTTCAATTCCCATTTTGTTGGACAAATTATTATTTTACTCAATAAAAAATGTGTTTTATATCGAAATTTGTTTATTTATATATATATATATTTATTTATTTAACAATATGTAAAGAAAAAGAGTACGTAAGGAGAGAAATAATAATTTTCTTTTTTATTACAGTGATTTATTACTTTATTATTATATCATTCAATGACGTTCTCGAACCATTTTTCGATATAATCGTCTACATCTTCATTAATGTCCTCTTCTACGATATCGGCTTCTTGCACATTTTCACAATTGATCCCCATACATTCTTTGCAAAATATGGAGCAAGCGATGTTCAGTTTCCTGCAACCACACTTTCCATGGCAACCGGTTGTACATCCACAAGCCACTTTTTGCAGCAAAATCTGTGGCGCAGGAGGTGCTGTTGTGCGAATCGCAATCAAGCCGAATTTCGATTTTTTCCAACCCCAGTTCAGAGGGTTTAAGTTATTTCCATGCCACTGCTGGATTTGGAAATAAGTCCTTAAACCATGCTGTTTGATGGCATCACGTGTTGGTGGTAGTTGCGCCAGAGAAAATGTTGCACTCTTCGACAAGTTGCAAAATTTCTGGAAACGACAGTTTCTTAACTGATTCTGGTTCGACTTTGGTTCAACTTTGGTCTGGTTCAACTTTGCCCCATACAAAGAAACTGAAATGTACTCTGATGCAGAACATATTTCTTCTTCAGTTACATTGTCACGTAAAAACGTATCCATGTGTGTTTGTAACTGTATAAAGTTTTTATTTATGAATGTCATAAATTTTTTTTTGCCGATGTTGTGGTCTAGTTAGGTTATGGTGGGATGGCTCCCCTCTCGCCGCGATTATCGCCTACCCCTCGTAGAAAGGCTCCGTCTGTATGTCGTTGGCGTGCACTCGGGCACCGAAAGAAAAATCGAAGAGTTATTTTTGTGGATTTTACGCAGGTAACAACAAACATAACAAATAAAAAACATTTTATACGATGAAATCTACCTATTTTTTGATAATTTTTACCTTTCAATTAAGAAATTTATTATTCAGTTTTATGATAGTTGATTACAAATATAAGGAATACTTATGTGCATAATATTAATCATAATATAAACGATATTACACAAATTTAAAGCCGGTAAACGAACAAATAATTTTTATCATGAAAGGCATTTTTTAATCTACGCTATCATACATTTTTTGCGCGTTATAAGTTAAAAATTAAATTATTTTTTTCTCTTTTGAAGTTATACAGCGACACCATTTTGAATTTTCGAAAAGACCACGGTTCATTTAAAAGCTCTTTTCAAGACGAACATTTTCCGGGCGTCAAACGTTGAAATCCGTCCATATCAATTTTGGACAGAGGCTTGATCGATTTGGCAAAGAATGCCCCATATATTTATTTATTTAACAATATGTAAAGAAAAAGAGTACGTAAGGAGAGAAATAATAATTTTCTTTTTTATTACAGTGATTTATTACTTTATTATTATATCATTCAATGACGTTCTCGAACCATTTTTCGATATAATCGTCTACATCTTCATTAATGTCCTCTTCTACGATATCGGCTTCTTGCACATTTTCACAATTGATCCCCATACATTCTTTGCAAAATATGGAGCAAGCGATGTTCAGTTTCCTGCAACCACACTTTTCATGACAACCGGTTGTACATCTACAAGCCACTTTTTGCAGCAAAATCTGTGGCGCAGGAGGTGCTGTTGTGCGAATCGCAATCAAGCCGAATTTCGATTTTTTCCAACCCCAGTTCAGAGGGTTTAAGTTATTTCCATGCCACTGCTGGATTTGGAAATAAGTCCTTAAACCATGCTGTTTGATGGCATCACGTGTTGGTGGTAGTTGCGCCAGAGAAAATGTTGCACTCTTCGACAAGTTGCAAAATTTCTGGAAACGACAGTTTCTTAACTGATTCTGGTTCGACTTTGGTTCAACTTTGGTCTGGTTCAACTTTGCCCCATACAAAGAAACTGAAATGTACTCTGATGCAGAACATATTTCTTCTTCAGTTACATTGTCACGTAAAAACGTATCCATGTGTGTTTGTAACCGTATAAAATTTTTATTTATGAATGTCATAAATTTTTTTTTGCCGATGTTGTAAAAAGCTAATGTAGTATCGCATTAAATGCGTGAATAAATCCAAGGTACTTTTGTTGTTGAGGAAAATTAAAACTGTTTCGCCCATACAATTTTGCTGTAACTTTTCCTACACTTGGTTTAAAAAGATATACATTTTTATATTGTTCTGGCAGAAGTGATAAAATGATGAGAAGGTCTATATCTTGGCCAACAATAACTGCATTTTTTGACTGTGATGCTTTTTCTTTTGCGCATTGTACAATAAGTACATCTGCATCTTCATCCGCTTGCACTGTGTCTATATTATCTTCCTTGAATTTTTTAATCAAATATGAAATAAATTTTTTTTTGTTGCTTTTATTTGATAGAAATTTATCCGCTTTTGAAAGTGGTTTTAAATCATCTAATTCAAATATAAATTTATAAATCTCCATGTTTAATACTCAAGAAAAAGCAATATTAAGGTATATTTAATTACAATTTTGTTTAAAAAAACATCATAGTTACATACATTTCTTCAAATAATTATTTATTATCAACCAATTTATGTAAAGTAACTTTTTTATTGAGTAAAATAATAATTTGTCCAACAAAATGAAAATTGAAACAATATCAGTATAAGAGAGATGAAAATCGAAAAAAATTGCTATATTCGAGTGGCCATATTTGGACCAATTTTAACCTAAAAAAAATTTTTGACTACAGCATTTTAAAGGAAATTTTGTCTACTTTTTTTTCCATGAAGCATTCCCTATACCTATCTCTGACCAAAAAAAAGTTATAGGCAAAAAAGTAGAAAGACAACAAAATTCGAAATTTTTGCTTCTTTTTTATTTTTTGTTTCTACTTGTTCGGCATGAAAAAAATTTTTTTAAATTTTTTAAAAAACCTATTCCGATCGGAAATTTAATTATCTACAAAAAATTTCTTATAAAGTATATCGAAATTTTGCTTCGTTCGCGAGATATATTGAAAAAACTGAAAAGGGTGCTTTTTCACCCCTATCTCCGATTTCCACCCTCTAATTTAATAGCACTCCGCGGTTTTTTCTTCTTAAATGACCCATTGACCGAATCCAACAATAAAAACCCGTGAAAGTATTAGTTCCTTTTTGCCATGGTTCTTAAGACATAATCAATAGCCTATATCGCGCGTCGGGCAGAAAGGTTTGTCAGTGTGTCGGTCGTGCAGATGTTGCGGATACTCGAGATCGATCTCGAGAATATAACCGCTAGACGAATCCGGAGCGATCGCGCTCGCGTCAAAGTTCGCGGCGTCTTCGACCCATCGAAATTCGGCGTACGGCGATGGTTGACACATCGCCCATCCGTACAGATTATTCACGTCGTAGTACATAAGGTACGACGACGATTTCGATGGGTCGTACGAACGCATGTACTTGTTATTAGCCTGCGCGTATCTGTCGGAACATTGACTGAGGCCACCGCGTATCCCGCGCTCGATAAACGTGACCATATCAATGTCGGTGAGCAACTCAAATTTTACACGCGTATGTTTCAACATAGCGTCCCACGTGAAACCTGGCAGTGTATAATAATGCGCGGAATCGAGACCATAACTCGCGACACAACTATTTCGAAAATTTTCAAATATGTCGGCTAATAACAAGACATCGGTTTTTAAGTACAGATCGCTGTACTCGCCGAGCGTTCGGATGGAGAATCGCTGTCACACGTTCTCGGCGTGAACGTAATTGCTCTCGGATACTGTATCACCCGTCAATGAACTGAAAAATAATTCTCGCGACGGTAAGCGCGTGTCCTGTAATTTTTCGACGCAGTCAATGTACTCGTACGGGAATACTCCTTTACGAGTCAGCAATTCAAACTCTTCGTCCGATAACGTTGTAAATTCGGAACGTACAATTTTGTAATTTATTCTTGTCGAGATATGACGCCAATTTTTCTAAACTTGTACTGAGAAATTTGAAGGAATCGATAAATCGTAATTTTACACAATTTTTCTGAACATTTTTTGTATTTTTGTCTTTGGTGTTATCTACATGTTTCGTAAATGAAATATATTTTTCTTTGGTTATCGGCAGTATATCTACATGTCCGCTGTAGCTATTTCTTTGATTATGAAATGAGCGTCGTAGCCCGATAAATTGTGAAATACAACCGGAATGGGATATGAATTTTTGTAATTCAGATTACAATTCGTATGTGCCGGACCGCGGTATCTACCGGTTAGGTGACAATGATCGCGGACCCGTGTATCGTCCGACGCGAACGGTTCATCGTAAATATGACATCGCGTCGCGCTGTGGTATACCTCCCATTGCTGTTTAGACAGCGCTTCCATGGGAACGTTAGTGGACAGGATAGTTTTTATTTTATGCGCCAAATTTTTTAATTCTTCCGCGAACCACGCTACGCAATCTTCGTCGCGACGAAACTGATACGACGACAACGAATTGTCGTACAAGCATCGCACGTAGTATCCAATGCTGAATACTTCGTGCCGCTGATACTCGTACGACGACGCGTCTTTTTTCTCGGGCTTCGTCTTCCGCAGGACGCACTCCAGGTCGGCGAACACGACGAATGGTGCACGCTCCATGTTGTTGTAGTTACCGAATTCGAGCCATCTGTCGTCTTCGCTCGGAAGGCGGATGGCGCAGTCGTTCATCTTCTGACAATCCTGGCTGTGGATCTGCAATTTCTCGCTCGAGCCGAAGTAATGCAAGCATCTGGAAATAGAGAAAATAATTTTTTTTCTTATTATATTTTTTTTCTTTTAATATTTTTTCTTGTTTTTTCTTATTATACTTACCGGTCACAGAAATATTTCTTGTTCTTTTTCCCAGTAAGATGCATGCTCACTAGGCGCGACAGATCCTTTATCCACGCAAAGTGGCCTACACCATCGTTGCGTGGATATTGCAGGTACAGGAGATTGATATTGTTGTGCCGCTATACGGCACGGGTCGGGATCCACAAAGGACTCGAGGAATGGTCGACACAAACTAACACTTTCTGTAGTATTCTTTAGTAAAATATATCACTTTTATTGCTATACGTTACACGTTGTATTGATTTACAATCACCATGCACTACTCGGTACTCGCGTAGTAATAA
>NW_017296613.1:496794-498737 GCF_001594075.2 Trachymyrmex cornetzi | reverse complement strand
GAGTTAGCGTTTTCTTTTGTTTCGAGTTTATTTACCTTCAGGGTCGTCTTTTAAATTAATTTTATTATTTATCTTATTTTAAATAATACGGTTTCGTTCGTGTAAGCTAAACACGTATCGTGGCGCAATGGTCACTTGTGCAATATCGCACTCGTGACAATATGCTTCTCCTTCGTGTCCCCTGTGAGTCGTAGAGGAAGGATCTGCTTATTCTCGATGTCGTATACGTTGATCGACACCGCGTTCAAACGTTCGAATTTCAGAACGTCTTTCAAAGTCACTGGAAACTCGATACTCGCAAAATTTAGCACAGTAGTGTAATGTGGGTATGATGACTATCGCTCTGTATGTCTTTCTGCGGGGTACAAAGCGGCGACCACCGCCCACGCGAAGCACGCATTGTCCATGGATTTCACAATGATCACCGCTCGTTTCATCACAATTTCCCGCGGCACCTCGAAGTGACATCCCGCGTGCATGGGATTCAATTCGTTCACATTCACTACCAAATTGAGGATTCGCGGCAATGCTCACCTACTGTCACGATCCTGAAACTCTTCCAGCGACACTAATGTGGGCTCGATGACGCGCGTCACGTACCACTCGCGCATATCGGTGCACCGATAAATCTAACTGTTCTTAGTAATTATACTTTTATTGGCGCGTTTGTCTTTTGTCGCGAACTCGCCGTTGAACGCTGTGTTCACTTTCACACTGCCGTGTCTTTCCACAGCGTCCCGCGCTCGCTCTAGCACTATATCACCAGCGTCTTCGAGAAATCGGCGAGGCTCGATATGATTATAGTTTATCACCGCACCTGTCGCTATACGACTCTCGAACGCGGCTTCGATCTCTCGCCATACGAGAGACCGCTCGTTGCCACTCGCGTACCCGCTACCCGCGTACTCGCCACCAACGTGCACGAAACGTTGCTCTAATTGCGATTTTGCACCCGCGAGTCGCGTACTCGATGCACTCGTCGCATCGTTGCAGCCACGCGAAACACTCCGCCAGAGTAGCGATCTGATCGCACTGCTCCAACAGTTTGCGTTCCACTCGCTCGTGATTTTCCATGTCTTTTTTTTAATCTGTATTTACACCATCCATGTCTTCAACGTCAATGTCCTCAACGTTCGCACGATGGTCAGCCATACTTTCCACATTACGTTTACCATGATCGGTTTGGTAATCTTACTGGGCACCAACTGAGGTGTCGCACGCTGATGACTTACACTTATCACGATCGGTTCGGTAATCGTACAGGGCGCCAACTGAGGTGCCACGCGCTGATGACCCATTATATATTCAATTTGTAACTTCTTTGTCCCTTTGTCTACCCCTATTGGATCGACTACGACGTGTCACCGATCACTTCTTAGAAAAATATCGTTATCGGCGCTTTTTCTTAACACGTCGCGAAGTGTCACCGATCTCGCGGTTCTTCCCCAGATATATATCCTTACCGATACTTTTGCCCTTGACAGAAGAACTGTGAGAACGCAGTATGATTTCATCATCTACCCTTATTGACGGCGCTTCGTTTAGCAGCCGGATGATAGATCTCCTAGACAAAATATTTTTGCTCGCGTTACAGTACCCGCGACGGTGGGTGAAAACATGCATTAATAACAAATATGAAGTTAAACGCGCGCAATTCGTAGATTAACATTACTCTTTTTTATTCTCTATCACTTACTTGGCCACGTGATATGTACACTATTTGGCAAAGTCGTATTTATATCAAATCACATTGATAATGTCATCATTAGATCATGCGATATGTAAAATGGTTTTTGAGTGTGAAAAGAAAAATGGTAGGGATATGAAATAGCGTGTACAGCGGCGGTAGCGGCCCGATGGCTGCTCGTGACGATGGGCGCGATGTCCGCGGGCGGGGGCAGTAGCGGTCCGATGGCGACCCGCGACGATGGGCGCGGGGTCCG
>NW_017296613.1:486824-496626 GCF_001594075.2 Trachymyrmex cornetzi | reverse complement strand
GTTCCCCCGCGCCTTCCCCCCCGCGCCTACGAGTACCCCTCGCGCCCCGCACTCCCCTCGGAGGACCTGGATTAGAATCCGCCCTACTATACTACTGATATTACTATTGGGTATGGGAATAAGTTTCCACCCATTGTAGAAAGATGTCATTAGTAGCATTGCTTGTGTGTTTGATAGAACGGTGACACATGTGTTTGAAAGGTTTGTGTTCAAACTTTTGAGCCCAATAGTTGGCATTCGTTCGAAGCGTAAAAAAGAGTAACTTTTTTTGCGTTGAAGATGTCAGAATTTATTTCAAAAAAGCAACATTTGCGGGAAGTTTTACTCCATTATTTTATTTTAAAGAAAAGTGCTGCAGAATCGCATCGTTTGCTCGTAGACGTTTACGGTGAGCATGCTCCATCGAAAACCAGTTGTAAAGATTAGTTTCGGCGATTCAACAGTGGTGATTTTGACGTGCGTGATAAAGAACGCGAAGATGCACCGAAAAAATTTGAAGATGCAGAATTGCAAGCATTACTCGAAGAAGATTCATGTTTATCGCTCGATAGGTTGTCAAAAGAGTTAAATGTTGATAGATCCACTGTTGGAAAACGTCTACACCCAATGGGAATGGTGCAAAAAGAAGGAAATTGGGTGCCATACGAATTGAAAGAGAGAGACATGGAAAGATGTTTGGTCATCTGTGAGATACTTCATCAACGACAATAAAGGAAGGGTTTTCTACATCGAATCGTAACTGGCGATGAAAAATGGATCTCCTACGATAACCCCAAACGCTTGAAAGCATGGGTGATGCCAGGTGAACCAGGTCCATCAACGCCAAAACGAAATATCCATGCTTCGAAGATTATGTTGTGCATCTGATGGGATCAGAGAGGTGTTATATATTGTGAGCTGCTCAAACCGTCCGAAACCATCACTGGCGATCATTATCGACTACAATTGATACGTTTAAACTAAGCTTTGAAAGAAAAATGACCGGAATGGGACAATAGGCACAACAAGTTGATTCTGTTACATGACAACGCTAGGCCACACGTTGCAAAACCGGTCAAGAAATACTTGGAAGGAGTAAAGTGGGAAATTCTGCCCCACCCGCCGTATTCACCAGACATTGCTCCTTCAGATTTCCATTTGTTCCGATCATTGTAGTCGGTCCTTTCTGGAGAAAGATTCAATTCTTATGAAGATATCAAAAAATGGCTTGATGAATGGATCGCTTCAAAAGAATCAGATTTTTTTATTCGAGGAATCCGTTTATTACTGAAAAAGTGGGAGAAAGTTGTCGCTTCCGAAGGAGCATACTTTGAATAAACTCACTTATATAGATTTGTTTAAATAAACACATCTTTTTCTTTTCAAAAAGGGCGGAAACTTATTCCCATATCCAATATTATAAGACAATAGGGGTGATAATGGAATTTTTAAATTTAGTTTACTTTAATGATATTTATCATTTATAAAACCTAAATGTTAAAACCTAAATGATATGTATATAGCTGACCGTCGTTTTGATATCACTACAAAATACGTGATATTAGGTAAGTTGATATCACGTATTTTGTAGTGATATCAAAACGACGCTCATCTATATACATATTATTTAGGTTTTACCATTTAGGTTGTTTTAGGAAAGGTAAAAAAAGGCGCTAAGCATATGTGCTTCTCGAATAAAATCTAAGTATTCAACCCAATTAAAATAGTAGTTTTAATTTCTCTTCAAAGATATTCTTATTAAAGATCTTCTTAATCCAACCCAAGTAATGGCAACTTTAATTCTCTGTTAAAAATTGTTTCTCTTCGAAAAATAATAACGTATTAAATGAAAAATTAAAATCCAGATGCTACAATCTTAACTAATCAAGTTGGATTCAATCAAATTAAAAAGTAAAACACAAATGGTACTGTCTCTTGTTATTTATAAAAATTTACCTTTTTAAAAAAAAGTAAAAAAAGCGTTAAGCGTGCGTGCTTTTCGTGAAGAATCATTTGGGCCTGTTTTACTAACGCCAATTGGCCGTGGCACTGACTAATTGTGTTTGCTCTTTAGTAGAATTGACCACTTATGATTGATAATTAATCACCAATTCGGCTTAATCAAATTGGTGAAACCGGTTCTTTGTACATAATATTAAGCATCCAACCCAATTAATAGTAGTTTTAATTTTTCTTCAAGGAAATTCTTATTGAAGGTCTTCTTATTCTAATCCTAGTAATGGCAACTTTAATTCAATGTCAAAAATTATTGCTTTTCGAAAAAAATTAATGTACCAAATGAAAAAAATTAAACCCCAGATGATACAATCTGAATCAATCAAGTTAAATTCCATCAAATTAAAAAGTAAACCACAAATGATACAGTCTCTTGTTATTTACTTAACTCTAATATGTATTATTTATATAAAAGATATATCAACAAAATTGGCGAGTGAGGCTCGATTGCGCACATTAACAATCGGACACGACAGGATTTCCCGATCCGACACGGACCCAATTGGACACAGACCCGATCGGACACTGACCCGATTGTGCACGACCCGATCGGACACAGACCCGATTGCGCACGGACCCGATTGCGCACCGTCCCGATTGCTCATAGACCCGATTGCATACAGACCCGTTTGCACACGACCCGATTGTACACGGACCCGATTGCGTACGTACCCGGTTGCACAAAGACCCGATTGCCCACGGATCCGTTTGCACATGGATCCGATTGCGCACGGACCCGATTGCGCACGGATCCGATTGCGCATGGACCCGTTTGCACACCGACCCGATTGTGCACCGACCCGATTGCGCACAAACCCGTTTGTATATGAACAGTGGGGTGCGTAGACAGTTTCCGCTTGGAATATTTTTCCAAAAAAAATCTAACTCTAACCAAACCATTTGTTGGTGTGAGGTAGCCCTCATTTCGTGTGGAAAGCTTGTGAGCTGTAGGTAATAACACATGTCGGGTCCGTGTGCAAACGGGTCTGTACGCAATCGGGTCTGTGCGCAATCGGATTGATGTGCAAACTGATCCGTGGGCAATCGGGTCGTGCGCAATCGAGTCTGTGTGCAAACGGGCCCGTGCGCAATCGGGTCGTGCGCAATCGGGTCTGGGGGTGATCCCGATTGATCACGGCTCGATTGGACACCACCAATCACAGCAACCAGGTGCCTAGGAGCTTTGTAGTTTCAAGCGCTGTAAGTGGCTCGTGTCCAATTGAGCCGTGTCCAACTGGGTGCCACCCTCGGGTCTGTGCACAATCGGTTAAGTGTGGAAACGGGTCCGTATACAATCGGATCGTGCGCAATCGGATCTGTGTGCAAACGGGTCCGTGCGCAATCGGGTCCGTGTCCGAACGGGTCCGTGTTCAATCGGGTCTGTGCGCAATCGGGTCGGTGCGCAATTAGATCCTTGCGCAATCGGATCCGTGTCCGATCGGGTAGTGCGCAATCGGGTCTGTGCGCAATCGGGTCTGTGCGCGATTGGGTCCGTGTCCGATCGGGTTCGTGTCCGATCGGGTCCGTGTCCCATTTGGAATTCCTTTCGTGTCCGATTGTTAATGTGCACAGTCGGGACGCTCCCAAAATTAGTGCTAAATTAAATTCCTTAAAATTTTATGTATTATTCGTAAGAAAGATTTGGGGTGATCCCGATTGTGACCACGGCTCGATTGGACACCACCAATCACAGCGACCGGTGCTTAGGAGCTTTGTAGTCTCAAGCGCTGTGAGTGGCTCGTGTCCAATTGAGCCGTGTCCAACTGGGTGCCACCCGAAAGATTTGATATTAACAATTGGCGCCAAGTTAAATTCCATGTAATTCGGATACCAAATAAAATAAATAATATCAACTTCAATGATATGTAACATTCCTATAAAGGATTTAATATCAAAAACTGGCGCCAAGTTAAATCCCATTTCTTTATACCATCCCAAATGAATGCCAATTAAATAAATAATGAATATTAATCTAATGATATGTATTATTTGTTGATATTAAAAATTAAAGATAGTACCATTTGGATTAAGTAAATAATAAAGATAGTATCACTTGGGTTTTACTTTTTATTTTGATAGTAGAATTAAACTTGGCGCCACAGTTGTTGATATTAAAAAAAAATTTAATATCAACAACTGTGGCGCCAAGTTTAATTCTACTATCAAAATAAAAAGTAAAACCCAAGTGATACTATCTTTATTATTTACTTAATCCAAATGGTACTATCTTTAATTTTTATACAATGAAACCTAAGTACACGTGTATTTTATTGAAGAATCTTCCTATTCCAATTCAAATGATTTAAATTAATCTTAAATAAAATTATTATATCACAATTCATTCTTTTAGACATTTTCTCTTTTAACTAAAGTAATGGTTATTTAATTCTCCTTCAAAATAATATACAAAATATTATCACGAAATTGCGTTACCTTGTTCAATTTAAGTGTTATCACAAAAAATTAAAGAATCATAAAATGAAAAAATTTAATCTAAATGGAAACATTTTTCATGTAAAAACACTTGGCGATGCTAGATCTCGGTATAATAACATATTAGTAAGATTTGAATGTAATATTTAAAAAAATAAGAAAAATATCTTATTTCGATACAACGAGATGGGCCATATTGGCTCCGGTAAAATGATTGACGCGTTTTGACGAACATATTGGGTTTCTCGAATTCATGAAAAATGTGAAGATCATGTACGACACTGCTTAAAATGTTTATCGTTTTCACCTATCTACGGTAAGCCTGATGAAGGGCACTTACATATAATTCCAAAAGGAAATTTTCTATTCAAAACCATTCATATTCATCATTATGGTCCAGTAGATAACTTAGTAGTACTTAAAGAATATATTTTATTAATCGTGGATGCATTCTCTAAATTTGTTAGATTGTTTCCTACCAAAACCACTAATGTAAAGAAAGTTATTTGTTGCCTGGAATAGTTTTTCTAGAATTACAATGAACCAAAAATTACTATATCTGACCGCGGAAGTGCTTTCACTTTGCAAGAGTTTGAAGATTTCCTGAAGAACCAGGATGTTCAAAACATTAAAATCGTGGTAGGGTCGCATCAGGCTAATGGTCAGACCGAATGTATCAACAGAATCATAGCTTCCCGTATAGCTAAGCTATCGGATAACGAGGAAGTTCGACAATGGTATGAAATACTGCCTGAAGTAGAGTACGTTATCAATAATACTGTCAATTGATTCACCGGTAAGATTCCCAGTCAACTGATTTTTAGTATTGAGCAGCGAGGCCCCTGTACTGATCGAGTTAAAGACTTTTCAAAAGTCATTATAAATTCGCCCGTAATAGATCTTGAGAAAATCCGCGAACAGGCAGCTAAACGTACTCGACTTTCGTACAGCGTCAGAAAAAAGAGTATGATTGTCGACATAAAACACCTAGGAAATACGGGAAGGATGACTGAACTATGATTCGCAATTTCGAGAGTACATCCGGCGTTAATAATAAAATTAATCTGAAATGGCATTACGTGTCAAAACCATTCTGGGACAATCGTACATGCTTTGAAAGATATCTGTGAAAATTGTAGCCATTGTGGATGTTCAGTTGTTGTTTGACACTCATTTATGCCAGTCGATGTCAGTATTTTTATAAAAATGGAAAAATCGAATATCAACGATCGCCGTAACAAAAATTTACGATTTGCTGTTGGAATTAATTAACTACCCATCGCATTCACCAGATATGATCTCCAACGACTTTTTCCTGTTTCTTATATCAAACGAAAACACTGACATCGTCTGTCACAAATGACTCTCAAACAACAACTCAGCGTCCAAAATGGCTACAATTTTCACAGGTATCTTGCAAAACATGTATGATTGTAGTACCAGAATGGTTTTGACGAGTAATCCCATTTCATGTTGAGGCTCAAAACTTTTCAAACGACCCTCGTATTGCGTAAAAGTAGGAACAAAAAATTTAAATGTTGTACATAATAGGTAATCAGGATATGCGGTAGCAGCTCCCGTCAAGTATATTTTTGTAGTACATAATAATATACCATGTCATGAAAGAGACGCTATAGCGTATCCTTTACAGGAATGAACTTGCTTATATAATTATAAATTATTGTTTTGGTCAAACAAATTGATGTTATTAAAAAATGCATATATGCATAGGGGAAAAATATAGATTTTTACAACTAAAAAATGAAATAACGATCATGTCCGTAAGTGTACTTGAAGGGTAGATATGAATATGAGCACGTATTTTTCAGCTCAATTTATGTCCTTTATACATTCAGATACGTCGTCGTCGTCGTCGTCTTCGCTAAATTTTGTCCCCTTTTACTACACCTTTTTTCAACACTTTCTGCACTTTTTCTGAATCTTTTCTACAACTCTTCTGCACTTTTTTTACACTTATTTTCTGTACTTCATCTACACCTTTTCTGCACTTTTTCGACACCTTTTCTACACTTGTTCTACATCTTTTCTGAACTTCTACTGCACCTTTTCTGCACTGTTTCCACATCTCGCATCCGTCTGGCATCTCTTCCACATCTTTCATGTACATTTTCTGCACTTTTTCTACAACAGTACCATATCTCTCTCATATCTCTCCCGTATTAATTTCGCATTTCTTCTGCACCTCTCCGCATCTGAATCTTACCGTTTCCGCAACTCTTTTGCACCTTTTCCGCATCTTTTCCGCGCCACTTCTACATTTCTTTTACATCTCTTCCGCATTTGTTCTGCACTTCTTCGCATCGTTTCTGCATATCTTTCCCAATTCTTCTACTTCTCATTTGTCTGTATACATTATTTTATTTATTTACATATTTATTATTATATACAGGGTGTTAGTTAAGTACGTTCCCAAACTCAACAGAGCGATTCTTTGGTTTATTTCAAGTAAAAAAGTCCATATAAATATGTGTCCTAAACGGTTTAGTTCCTGAAATAAAATAATTTAAACGTGTAGTAATAATCTCTGTTTATTTGAAAGAAATACAACTTGAACTAGTCAAAAACTAGTCAAAAACTAGTCAAAAACAGAAAAACAAAAACAGGCTTCAGTTCTTCTAACGAAATAAAATAATTAGATGAATTGTTGAAAATGTCCACCTTGCGCCATCCCTAATAACACACTTTATCCGGGATACATCCTGAGGATGTCCTTAGGATGTTCAAAGGACGTACGGACGTCCTTTGGACGTTCTCTGGACGTCCCCTGGAGGTCTGTGTTGTTAGGGATGATATATCCATCGAGGCTTCTTCTCAAAGATTGACGTATACGCTCAAAGATACCAGGTGTGTTACTTATTGCCTCGCATAAAGCAACTATTCGATTCCTCAAATCATTCTCATTCTCAATTGGGGTGGGCATATCTGCCATTTCGAAATTGTAAACTTAGGCATGATGAAACCGATTTTGATGGATTGAAACAATTTGGCCCGAAAACGTATGTACAAGTTAACTGACCCGCAGCAACATCAGGACTGAAGTCTATTTTTGATTTTGTGACTTTGACTTTGACTTTGTCACTTTTTTTACGGTTGTGCGAATAGTAACTCACATGAAGCAACGCATATTTATGCAGAAAGATATCTCCAACGCAATTTATCGTTTCGTCAAACATTTGCGAACATTCACCTGTATTTCGGAAACTAAGTCGTTTAGGATGTTTACATGGACTTTTTTACTTGAAATAAACCAAAGAATCGCTCTGTTGAGTTTGGGAACATATTTAATACTGTATATCTACATTATTTATTCACCTATAGATGTTACCTTTATCCATCTTTCAATGTTTCACCTATTCACCTATTTACGTTTTTATTTGGCTATTTATGATATCTATCACCTATCTACGTTATCTATCTACTTATCTATATCATCTATTTACTTCCTGATAAAAAATTTTTTTAACATTAATACAGGGTCCATTATGAAAGTAATGCGCATGATTTTATTGTGACGCGACTATCCATCGCAGCGGGGTAAAATGGGTCGGAAAATGTGGTGGGGGGTCTGCCTTTCCAACGCAGCCGGTCGCTAGTTTGCTCCGAGCAGTCTGAGTGGAAAGACGTGCCTCCGCGTGAAGTGTGTTTTTCGACTTTGTAACGCGGCGCGATGGAGCGTTCGCTTGAACAGCGATACGCCATCAAGTTTTGCGTGCGGCTTGGAAAGAATGCAACCGAAACATTCCAGATGCTTCAAGAGGCCTTCAAGGACGACTGCATTTCAAGGTCACAGTCCGGGAGGTGGCACAAGGCGTTCAAGCAGGGCCGGGATGAGGTCGCCGACGAACCCCGTTCTGGACGCCCAACAACGGCCAGAACCGACGAAAACGTGAATCGTGTGTGCGAAGTTTTGCGTTCCGACCGTCGATTGAGCATCCAGCACATCGCTGACACCCTACACATGTCCACATTTATGGTACATGGGATAGTGACCGAGGATCTGCAAATGCGCAAGGTCTGCGCGAAGCTTGTGCCGAAAGTGTTGACGGAAGACCAGAAAGAACTTCGAATTTCGCGCTGTCAAGAATTGTTGGATTTGATTCAAAATGAGCCGGACTTTCTTAACTCTGTCGTAACCGGAGACGAATCTTGTTCGAGTACGACCCAGAATCGAAAAGGCAGAGCAGCGAGTGGCACACAAAATCATCCCCCCGCCCCAAGAAAGCGCGAATGAGCAAGTCTCGCATCAAAACGATGCTCATTGTCTTTTTTGACGTCCGAGGAATCGTCCATTTTGAGTTTGTACCGCAGGGAGAAACTGTCAACTCAGACTTGTACCTGGAGGTGCTCAAGAGATTGAAACGGCGGGTCGCGCGCGTGAGGGCTGACATCAAAGACACGGTCAAGCTCCACCATGACAATGCCCCCAGCCACATGGCCTTCATCGTTGCCAACTTCCTAGCCCGGAGCAACACCCCGGTGGTCCCCCAGCCCCCTTACAGTACCGACTTGGCTCCGTGCGACTTTTTTTGTTTCCTCTACTGAAGAGAGAGCTGACAGGAAAGCATTGGGAGTCCGTGGAAAACATCCAAAAGCATGTTACAACGTTCCTAAGAGACATTCCCGTCGAGGAGTTTCAGCGTGCCTTCCAGGTGTGGCAGACACGTCTCCGCAAGTGTATTGATGCAGGGGGAGAGTATTTTGAAGAATTTTGAGCATTTGTACCACTACGATCAATAAATCTATTTTTCCCAGAAAATGCGCATTACTTTTATAATGGACTCTGTATGTATAAATATATATATAAACATATATAAACACGCAGAAATATTCATAGTCATAAATAATTATACATGAAATATGTCCATATATCTTTCTTTCTTTTGTAAAATTACTTTTTAGTCAATTTTAGTGTACCAAAAATAATAATAATATTGAGAAAACATGAAAAATAGTTAATGGGACTATTTTCGCATTGTTTATTTTAGAAAAAATCAAGTTTGAAAAATGTAAAAAAATTTGCTCATACATAACTATACAGGGTGATTCAGACCACCCGTAGGAGTCGGCACGTACATATTCCTCATGGAAAACTGAGTCCAAAATGTCAATGGCAAAATGTTGTGTGGTCAATAGTTTTTAAATGGTGAGCCTTTGAAACTTTCCAATCACAGGACGTGAAGTCCGCGCCGTCAGGTGCGGCGCAACCAAGCGCTAGCTGTGCGAGCGCTTTGATGGATACCGCTAAACCGCACGATGCTGAATGAATATTGCAAAAGTTTTGAAATCTTGATTAACATCTACTGCTGTATGTTTAAATTGAGACTAATTTAATTGACGAGAAGTAATGTCGCAA
>NW_017296613.1:483835-484073 GCF_001594075.2 Trachymyrmex cornetzi | reverse complement strand
CGAAAAAACATCATGTCCGAGGATACGAGTCGTTTCGACGACTGCAAGTTAACCAACGCGAAACTCTACCTGAACTCGGAATGTTATCCGTACGATGACTTGAATCTGGATTTTGATAAAAACAGATGCGCGATTTTGTATGACATGTACGCGCGTTTCTTCAAGGGCTACTACGGATACGAGTATCTCGAGCCGAATCTCACCTTTACGACTTTTTTACGTCATGGTCCGTTCGTGA
>NW_017296613.1:479979-483691 GCF_001594075.2 Trachymyrmex cornetzi | reverse complement strand
TTGTGCGCAAAATCACCTAAGCGCATCCTCCGACACGATATAAAATCTACGATACACCGCAATCGACTTCAGTCTTCTCAACCGCAGTCTTCTCGACAACATGCTCGTGCCAACGTTCGTGGATCTGCAAGGATTCATTGTCAACAAGAAATTTATCGTGAAGGAAGTGGCGGTGCTGAAACAGGGAACCGTTCTCACGCATTACATTTTTACAAATCCCGTGCCATGGAAATTTTTGACAAGATCCGACAGGTCCTGCGCTTCCTGGTTGAGTGCCTATCACCATGGATTGCGATGGGAGGACGGGATGGTCCCGTACAGCGAGGCAAAACGCCTGATCACGGCGGCTGTATTTGAAGATGATGCTATCGTGTACGTCAAGGGACGCGAGAAACGAACGTGGCTATGGAACCTGCTTCTGGACGATGAACGAGAACTCGTGCACATCGAGACCTTGGACGCGGTGTGCGAAGACATGGAATCGTTAACTGCTCTGGATGTTGCTAATACTATTCGATGCGGACAACATATTAAGATCTGCGCGTTACAAAATGTATTTAAAATATATAACTGGTGGTTGCGCAAGAATTTTTAAATGAAAGTACGTTAACGTATTGATTACATATTTCTTTTTTCCCTTCCTACATGTATATGTATGAACGTGTATGTATGTACGTATAAACGTGTACGTATAAACGTGTACGTATGAACGTGTACGTATGAACGTGTACGTATGAACGTGTACGTATGAACGTGTACGTATGAACGTGTACGTATGAACGTGTACGTATGAACGTGTACGTATGAACGTGTACGTATGAACGTGTACGTATGAACGTGTACGTATGAACGTGTACGTATGAACGTGTACGTATGAACGTGTACGTATGAACGTGTACGTATGAACGTGTACGTATGAACGTGTACGTATGAACGTGTACGTATGAACGTGTACGTATGAACGTGTACGTATGAACGTGTACGTATGAACGTGTACGTATGAACGTGTACGTATGAACGTGTACGTATGAACGTGTACGTATGAACGTGTACGTATAAACGTGTACGTACGAACGTGTATGTACGAACGTGTACGTATAAACGTGACATGTCCGATCTGACAGTGCATATATGCAATGTATATAGGTAGTGTATAAAGCATATTTAAGGAATGAAATGAATGAAATTCCGAATTACAATATGAGAGGAAAGGGAAGTATTACAGTGAAAGAATTGAAGTAAGCAGGTAATAAGCTGTTGTTACAAAAAATTATATTTTTAATAATGTTTTAAACATTTTTACATGGAAGTGTTCGAAAATTTTGTCATTCAAATGTAATAATGCAAAACATTATTACATTTGAATGACAAAACATTATTACATTTGAAAATTCAAATGTATATTTTCTGTAATAACGTTTACAACAGAACTTTTTGTAAACCAATTTTGGAAATGTGTTTGTCGACAGATTTTAATATTATTTATTTAAATAATTTAATTAATATTAATGTTATTCATTAAATTGTTTATTATTTGAAATGTTTGAAAAATGCATACTTTTTTACTGATATAAATGATATTTGCTGATAATCGAATTTGCGACATTACTTCTCGTCAATCAAATTAGTCTCAATTTAAACATATAGCAGTAGATGTTAATAAAGATTTCAAAACTTTTGCAATATTCATTCAGCATCGTGCGGTTTAGCGGTATCCATCAAAGCGCTCGCGCGGCTAGCGCTTGGTTGCACCGCACCTGACGGCGCGGACTTCACGTCCTGTAATTGGAAAGTTTCAAAGGCTCACCATTTAAAAACTATTGACCCCACAACATTTTGCCATTGACATTTTGTACTCAGTTTTTCATGAGGAATATGTACGTGCCGACTCCTACGGGTGGTCTGAATCACACTGAATATAACTTTACACGCAACTATATATGAGCAATTCTTTTATATTTTTCAAAAATTCTCATTATTATTATTATTTTTAGTATACTAAAAAATAATTTTATAAACTAAAGAAGGATGTATAAAGAAGTATAGACATATCTCGTACATAATTATATATGTTTATGAATATTTATATATGTTCAAATGAGAGCTTGAGTAAATTGATAAAGATTGATTAATATGAAGATCAGACAGAACGAAATTATAAGCTGATAGTTTTTAATTAAATTAGAAAATGATAATGAAATAACGATTTATTTCAAACAATATTTATTTACGTGGACTGAAGATTTCTTCTTAATTAGTTGGTGTGTTTACATATTTTAGATAGTAACAATAGACGAAATGTCTAATATAATTTGACATTAGGTTATGGAGGTTAAATTATCGTAAAATTATTTTTTATTAAGTAATGGCTCACAATTTACACTGAGAAAGGCTTGGTAAGCAGGAACGTTTGTAATATGTTGATAGTTATTATGTGAACTTTATGAGATTTTTGTTTTCAATTAACTTGATTTTATGTAATATATTTGCAATTCACAAAATATTATGTAGCTCGAATAAAGCCATGAATTTATAATTAATATTTATTTATTTATAATTTAATGTTTAACAAAAGGAGATTGCACAAAAACGAAATTATATACTGACATTTGTTAACTAAGCTAGAAAATGATAATCAATCGGAAGATATTAAAAATGTAACAAAAGGCATCAATTATATTATGCAATAGCTTCACATAATCAAACCATTTTGTAAATATATAAAAATGATAATAAAAATAATACTTCGCAAAAATTCGTGAAATCTATTGGAAAAGACATTAAAAATGTAAAAAAAAGGCGTCTAATACATTTTGCAAAAAAAAAGATACCAAAGATAATGCCATAAAAAAAGAAGTGAAATCAAAATAATATTTTAAGTATCTCTATTTGAAAAGTCGCATAGAACACAGTTCTACGAATGGCATCTTGAAGGCTTCCTTATGATGTAGACGTCTTTTCGATACCCTTTAAGACAGTGTTGTATGGAATAATTTAAAAAAAAATTTTTTAAAAAGCGCTAAGCGTTGATGAAACTGGCTCAAATGGTGCTTCTTGTAAAGAATCACCATTTGGGCCAGTTTTACCAACGCCAATTACTTAATTGGTCGTGAAACTGATAACTAATCACGTTTCCTGTTTAGTAGAACTAATGATATGTATCATTTGTATAAAAGATTTGATACCAACAATTGGCGCCAAGTTAAATTCAATGTTTTTCGAACAAATTAAATTTTACCATTTTATTCCTCCCAAAGAAAAAATAATTTATTTATCTCTAATGATATATATATGTATCATATTCGTATAACTGATATCAACAAAATTGGCGCCAAGTTAAGTTCATCAAAATTTTATCAAAATTTTATCAAAAAAATTTTATGTATTATTCCTTTAAAAGATTTGATATCAAGAACTGGCGCCAAGTTAAATCCCACTTCTTTATACAATTAAATAAATAATGAATATTAATCTAATGGTATGTATTATTTGTACGAACGATTTGATATCAACAACTGTGGCTAAGTTAAATTCTACTATCAGAATGAAAAGTAAAACTCAAGTGATACTATCTTTATTTATTATTTACTTAATCCAAATGATACTATCTTTAATTTTTATACAATGAAACCTAAGTATACGAATACTTATTGAAGAATCTTCCTATTCCAATCCAAATGGTTTAAATTCCTCTTAAATGAAATTATTATAT
>NW_017296613.1:479561-479906 GCF_001594075.2 Trachymyrmex cornetzi | reverse complement strand
CTCTTTCAAAATAATACACAAAACGTTATCACAAAGTTGCATTACCTTGCTCAATTTAAGTGTTACCATAAAAATTAAAGAGTTAACCGTATAAAATGAAAAAATTTAATTTAAATAGAAAAATTTTTCATGTGAAAACACTTGGCGCTGCTAGATCTCGATATATAATAATAACATGGTAATATAGTAGTAAAGTATGAATGTAAATAAGAAAGATAAGAATATAATACTTAGAAAAATAATATAAATATGAAGCATATTAATAAGAAAAGTCATAATCATATTAAAAAATTAAAAAATATGAATATTTTGAAAAATAAGAAAAATAAAAACCATCCCCAATGA